>NW_005842553.1:903523-905018 GCF_000455745.1 Alligator sinensis
CCATTCAGAACCATAAAATGGACTACAGCAAGTGCCATCCTCAATATGACATGCATTGCTCTTTCATGAAGCTCCTCCTACTGTTTTTGGACTGTATCAAAAAAGCCCCAATGTCTATAAAGCTCAAGCTCGCGTGGGTGTCTTCTCACGCTCAGCAGGCATCACAAGGAGATTGGCATATCTGAACAGGGGAAAGGTTTACTTTGTTTGGACAGATGTTACTCTAAAAATCCAAGGGTGTTATTTAGCCACATTCATTCAGATAATGGCTTTTCACAGCATTGGAGTTTAGGGAATTCCTTATCATTCCCCTGAGAAATCAGTTGCTTCTCTAAAACCCCTTTTCACTTTTAATGATTTCTCACTTCCCTGCAGTATAGTGCTTCAAGCCCCCTAAGGCCTAAGGCACTATTTGCCTGAGAAGGTCAGTAGCAGAATAAATATTTGTCCCTCCTGCATCTCATTCAGGGCTTTATAAGAATTGAAGTTTTATTCCATAACCAGAATCAGTCTCTTTTATTGTTCTAGTTACTACTGGAAAGTTTCTTTCAATTTCTATTTGTGCCCTTGTGCCAAAGCTTTGCTGTTTGTATAGGAAAACAGATAAACATAAGAACATTATGTCTTGCCCTAAAAATTATGTCCTAGTGATGGCACAGTGAAGCATTATATTAGCTCATAGATTCATAGATGTTTGGGTTGGTAGGGACCTCAGTAGATCATCGAGTCCAAGACCCTGCCCTGGGCAGGAAAGAGGGCTGGGATTAGATGACCCCAGCCAGGTACATGTTTAGCCTTCTCATCATCTTAGCCGTCACCATGTACCTAGGATTTTTAACCCATCCAAACATTTTCTGAATTGGAATAGGGACAAAAATTGAGTAAGATCCTGTATCACTCTAGATACTGCACAAAGCACAAGAGAGCATATATAAATTAACAAGATGATAGATGCCCTAAAAATACCAGAGAGAGAAGAGGTATTGCGGGGGGCTACCTCACATGTAACCAATCTAGAAATTAGAGATGTCCTACATACCTTTCAACAAATGTTCAGGCTCTTCCAAACATAAGCCCAGATTGGACCTAGACTTACTTACAGAGGGTTGTCCATATGTATGTTTACTCTTCTGCATGCAAAAGGAGATCAACCATCTCCACAGTATTGTTTCACCCTCTCCAGAGCCTGTATAGACCTCTCCATAAGTTCGTATATCTGTGCTGTAGAAGGGGTAGGTATTCAGTTGGATTGCAAAAATAACTGGGAGGAATAGGAATGAGCTAAATGTACATTATTTCTTTCAGACTGCAGAGTAGACATTGCCTGTGGGTGGCAAGACAAACAATGTTTGTCCTATTCTTCAGTGCCCTGTGGACCCAAACACTAAGGGTAGTACCAAAAAGAAAAAGGCCAGACCCAAAGAAAGTAACAATCGTGTGTGAACTGTGCACATCTAATTTTAGATGTCACCAGCCTTCACCATAAGAAAAGAGC
>NW_005842553.1:905049-920298 GCF_000455745.1 Alligator sinensis
ATGAGCTGGTGTTTGTACTCTTAATTCTGTTAAATACACTAGAACAACTTTTTCTGTGGAGTTACACCACAGGATAATGTGGTGTACTGCTCCGATCATCATGACCTTCCCGCTAAGATATATCAGAAAGTCATTAGGATGAATGCTGAACATGCAACCATCTTTTAATATCCATAAATATTTGCATCAAATATCCCTTTAGTTTGCATGTTGAATTGCTGTTTTGGAGTCAACAGGACTGCAGCAGCAGTCAGCTGCAATTCTCCCCTTCCAAAACTGTCAACCTGTACAGTTCTCAAAGCAGCTAACCCAGATCATTTTGTTCAGCTGCTAATATGATGAGCAGTTATTGTTGTGACTAACTGCTAGATCCTCAGTGTACAGAGGCCAGGGGGCTGTGATAATGTAGATTACAGGTCAGAAGCAGCTGAGAGCAATAGGGAATTATTCCTTGTCTTATCTCCTTGCTACAGTCAACCCATGCCATCTTTTCTGTTTTCCCACAGTTTGTCAGTCCCAAAGGAACACATCTCTGTTGGTGTCACTCACCAGATAAGGCGCTTCATCAAAGAAACACCTTTTTGTAGTTTCTTTCCCCATCTGCTCTGATTCCACAACTGTTAATCTGTGTTACTTGTATCTAACAAGATTTGAGAATGAACAAAATCTAACAAATGAGGTTTTTTTAAATATACGTTGGTAGTTGGAGATACAGCATCCAAGGTCATCCCTGGATAAAGAATCACTGGGTTCCTCTAGCATATGAATCATAATATAATGCACAGGATTATGCTGAAACACATGATGGCATTCAGTAAGAAGCAGAAATAATAATCTCCAAGGGTGAAATTTATCCCTGAAAAGAGCTTGTATAAAAATGATGCACCACCTAGATCTTAAATAAATCCCATTTTGAGGCAGTAAGTGATATTTTAAGTGGTGCATGGTCCTTTTGCAGGCTCCTGCAGAGAAGGCAACATCATCCTAAAAAACTACATTAAATTTTGCTTTTCTTAGGCAACAGTATGTGTGTGTCATGCATCAGAATCTACCACTCCTATTCGCAGTGAGTACTATCTTACATCCTTTATGAGTAGAAGAAATGATGATTTTAAATCCACTGTTTGGATGTGTGTTTAAGCACAGTAATTTACAATAGGGCTGGAGGAGACACAACCCCCTGACCCAGATGTCCCCTGTTTTGGAAGGGAGGGTTGCCTAATTATGAACAGGTGTAAGCCTCAAAAGGTAAAGAGATACCATATGTTTCCCCCATATACACACTCCCAAATATAACCCACACCCTATTTTTGCAAGGGCAAGAAGGAAAAAAAAATCTTACACTGAGTATCAGTGAATTCCAGAGGTCTGGGGTCCCACGGCTGGGAGCAAGGGGTTGGGATCCACATGGTGTGGTGGGACTTAACTTGGCTTGGCAGAAAGACTCTGGATGCATGCCAGCTCTGAGACTGTGTACTGGGTCCAGGGCCATTTCCTGGATCACACCCAGAACTCTGTGTACAGATCAACCTCACAGGCTGTCCCAGTCTGGTTCATGGCTGGGAAGGGGGGCTACCCAGGAGTCTGGAATTTGCAGCTGGGGTAGAGGGGAATGGAGGGAATGGTGGCAGCCTTAATTGCCATGGCCCCCAGAGATACAGCTATTAATACTGCTACTGCTCTGCCCTCCAGGCTGTGGCTCTCCAGGGTGCCTGGGACCCTGAGCAGGGGGGGAAGGCTGTGCCCCTATGGGGGACAGGGGCTGTGGCCCTCCACGGAGGAGCTGGGGCCCTGTGGGGAGTGCAGTCCATGTGCTGGAGGGGGAGTGGGGGGCTGCACCCTGTGGAGGCCAGGGGACCCATCCCTTCTGAGCAGCCCTCCCACAAGGTCCCCCATACCCACAGTCCCCTCAGTAATTGCCCCACACCTACCCACACACCAACCCACATCCCTCCACACACACCCACCCACCTTCCCACCCCTTTCCTGCAAATACCACATCCCCCCATCACACACCAATCATGTGCAAAGAAAACCAAAAGTACACATCAACACATATAGGTATTTAGAATTTATTTTATCATGAGGATAGAGACACTGGTAGGCTTCCATATTGTTTTAACACTGTAGATATACCAATAAAGCAGTGCCCAACTGATTGCTGTCTCTCTCTAGATAGATGGGGGGGGTCTTTTGTTTTAATTGTGGAAGAACATGGATTTGGGGGTATTTTTAAAAATGGATTTGGGATGCTGCTGCAGCAGTCCAGCTGGCACAAGGGGTAGTATCCCCAGGTATCAAGTGGCTGGGCCCCAGAAGCTCCTGTCTATTTGTATCCTTCAAGTATCATGGGCTCTAAGGCCCACCTGACTAACTAATAGCCCCTACTGTGTGGGGCCAATGGGTGAAAGATATAACAGAAATCTTGGGACAAAAAAAGCAAAAAACAGGATAGGAGTGTCGTGTGGGTCAAAGGTTAAAACATGAAAATAAGTGTGCCTGAGGGGGACACCAAGCAGAGTCCCCCGGGCCACACCCACCAGTCCCCAAAGGTATCCAAGGAGCCGGTGGGTGAAGTGAGAGGAAAGTGGACCCACAGTCTCCAGGCACCTTCCCAGCCAGACCCTCCTTCCTGGTCAAATACAAGGCCCACTTGGCCAGGGCCAGGAGGAGCTAGACTAAGAGGTCCCAGGACTTGGTGGGGCTGTGGATGGGGTGACCAAAAACAAAAAGGTGGGGGGTGAAATTCAACCAGAACCTCATGAGGAGGCTCTGGAGGTGGAGGGGCTGCAGCCTGGTGTACTCAAGGGTCATGTGCACCAGGGTCTCCCTCTGCCCACAGAAGGGGCAGGAGACCAGGGTTCCCATGAAGATCGCCACATACACACCCATGGTGATGGCTCCATGGAGGAGCTGCCAGCTGAGGTCCCCAGTGGCTCATGGGATGAGGGTGGAGTACAGACCCAGTCACTGGGGTGCCCCAGCCATGCCTCTGCTGATCAGGTCTCGCCACTTGGTGTCTATGCAGGACACGAGGGTGGCATGATGGACAGTGCAGTGCACGAGCATGTAGAGGTAACGGCGATGGATGGTGGAAAAGCAGACCAGTCTGGTGTCCTCCAGCCAGCTCAGGTGGTGGAGTGGGGAATGCTGTGAAGCCGGGGGAGGTGCTGGCCCCATGACAAATTCCAGTCTGCTGGAGGACACAGGGGGAGTAGGACGGAAACTGCCGCCATGCAGGACGTGGTCAACAAAGATGAGGGTGTCAGAAGGTAGGGCAGATTTCACCTTCTGGACCAGACCCTCCCATAGGGTCTGACAGGCTGTGGCATAGGTCTGATCCAGGGAGAAGAGCTCTTCATAGCAGGCCCACGTGTGCTGGTGCATCTCGCCTTGATCTGTGAGGGGGGTGCCATCACGCACCAGAAGTCAGCTGATGTACTTCTTGGCCCCTTGCCTCCTCTCCAGGGCATAGGAGAAGCAGAAGCCGCGGTCTATCTCCCATAGGAGTTGGACACACGAGCAGACAAATGCATCATGGGCACAGTGGTTGTCCAGAACACAAAGCTCTTCCCACCTCTCCCGACACTCTCTGCAGAGGGACGGATTGGTTGGGTCAGTGGCCAGGCACCTCTCCAGCTCTAGTACTTCCAGCTCAAGCTGCTCCCGAACTGCCTCCCTCTGCTGGGTGTGCCCCCAAGTGTAGCCACAGCAAAAAAGGTGTAGTGCACCTTCCCCACATCCCACCATCTCCAAGCTGACAGGAAGTCTGCCCGTTGCTCCTGCCAGGCCAGCCAGAACTCCCAAAAAGCCCCTCTGAAGCCCACATCCTCCAGCAGGCTAGCATTGAAATGCCAGTAGGACAAACCCGGACACACAGGCCCCACCGTGGTCTGGGCCCAGACAAGGTGGTGATCTCTGAAAAGGATCAGCTGGATGCCAGAGGAGTGGTCCTGGGCAAAGTGTGGCAAAGAAATATAAACTCGGTCTAACCAGGAGTGGCATGCCTGCTCCTCCCCCACCCTCACATAAGTGAAGGCAGGGGGTTCAGTGGAGTGACAGACACGCCAGACATCCGCCAGGGAGTAGTCCATCAGGATCTCCCCAAAGACGCCCACAGTGGCCTGGTTCCGCTCCTTGCCTGACCAGTCTCACACATCTAGGGTGATGTTAAAGTCCCCGCCAAGGACCAGGCATTCACAAGGGTTGAGAGTGCCGATGTATGTGGTCTCCTGGTGGAAGAAACCCACCAACTCCGGGTCCTTCACAGGGGTGTACATGTTTATAAGGTTTAGGACCAGCCCCTGCACCTGGACCCAGAGGTGCAGTAGGTGGCCCGGCACCACCTCAACGTCCTGGAGAACCTCCAGCTGCAGGCCTGGGGAGAACAGGGTGGCCATCCCAGATGAGGTGGCTGAGAGGTGACTAAAAAAGTCCCTGCCTCCCCACTCCAGCCACTAATTTGATTTGTCAGCTGGAGTCATCAGGGTCTCCTGCAAGAATACCATGGGGTACCCCCACTCCTGAAGGAAGGAGAGCACCTGGCACCTCCAGAGACCCTTCCTGGAGCCGTGGACATTGAGGGTCATGATCTTAAATGATCTCATGGCTGGTGGGGTGGAGCAGATGGTTCATCAGGGGCCACACGCATCTCAACGCCCGGTGTGGGGTCTGCCTGTTCACATAGCACCCTCCCACATGCACAGAGGGCATCTATGAAACTGCAGGCCTGCCTATAGATCCGGGTGTTGCAGCTTTTGGGCCCCTTGCCTTCCCCCAGCAGCACCCTCACAGTGGCAGGGACGTTGTCAAAATCTCCCCAGCGGTCCAAGGCTAGCTGTACCTTGCTGGTGGACTGGTGGGTGTAGTCATGGTCAAGAAATGCAACTAGCTGATCCCTGGGGACCGCTGGGACCGAGAGGTCTGCAGGCTCCATGGAGCCTGCTGGTTCTCAGGCATCCTTCTCCTGGTCCTGGAGCTGAAGGCTCTTCCAGCACCACATGAACCCCCCGGTCCACTAAGACCCCAGACTCTGGTTGGGATTGGGAGAGTTCTGCAGCCCCCTGGGACAGGGGTGGGGTAAGGATGGGGCTCCTTCAACAAAGTGGTGGAGTAGAGCTGGAGCCCTGGGGGGGTCTATGCAGGGTCCCTGACAAGATCAACCCATTGATTAGGTGACCCCACCATGACCCCCTCTGGTGCGAGACTATGAGGCAGGCTGCAGGTGAGGTTTTCCTGGGAGGGGGAGGGAAGAGACCCACCAGGCACCAGGGTGGCACTGGCATCTGCCTCAGGGTCCTGGGAAGGGGGACCTCCTCCCTCAGAACTCACAGGGGTGAGCCCCAGGGCCTCTGTCTCCCCTAGATCAGAGGGAGGAGGCTCTGCTGCCAGGCTTTCCTTTGGGCAGGCCTCAGCTTCGGCACCCGTGGTTTCAGGGGGTAGGCCTTGGTAAGCAGCATGAAGGGCTTCCCCCATGGCCTCCTGTTTGGGACTATCTAGCAGCCCCAAAACCTCCTCCGTGGGGATAACCCATTTGATCTTTCCCAGAAGTGGGGTGACAGGCACAGCTGGGGAAGTCCCTGGAGGCTGGGCCGCTCCTTCCCCCCCACCCCATGTGGTGGTCTTGGGAGGGGGAGAGGAGTCCTCCACAGAGGGCTCCAGCTGTGCCCGTGCCTTCCTTTTTGCCTTTATGGCCAGAGGGGACCTGCACCAACTCAACCATGGGGTGGTCCTCAGGTGGACAGTCTCCAGCAAAAGAAGGTGAGGGTTGGGAGGGTGGGGCAGCCATGATGGGGGTATAACTAGGGGCAGGGGGGCCCTTCTCTCTCTGCCCCCAGTTGCTGGTTCCCTCCCTGGGACTCCATTAGACTTCGTTGGGGGGTGGGGTCCTTTGTGCTCACGGGTGGGCTCGTAGCTGTGGCTGGGGCACCAGGGGGGCCTGAGTGGGGTGGGGCACTGGTAGAAGGGGAATGCCTTTTTCCAGTGGGACCCACAGATGCCCTCCCTGCCTGGCCCATGGGGCACTCACAATGTGAGTTCCCCGGGGCATGGCACTGGAAGCACCACAGGTGCCCCAGTGTATAGAAAATCCTCACCAGGGCTCCCTGATAAGGAATTACCAGGCACCCCTCAGCCTCCAGCCGTGCTTCTGCCACCAGCTGAATCATGACCTGGCGACAGAAAGAGCACACGTGGCAGAGGCCAGTGTCTCGGCATCCCAGTGACATGACCACCACCAGGGAGATAACTCTCCCCAGGGTTTGGAGCTGGGGGAGCAGGGCCCAGTTGGAGATATAGGGAGGGATGGAGCTGAGGACCACCCTGGTTCCCAGCTCTTCAAGAGGCTTGAGGGGTATGTACTCGCCCTCCACCATGACCCCCTCTCCACTGCCTTTTGTGGAGCAGCCTCCGAGGCAAGGAAAAAGACCCCCTTGCCATGAAAGCGGGAGGCCACCATGATCTTGGGAGCCCCCACTACCCAAGCCAGGGCCTGCACCCAGGTCTCCCACTTGGGCAGTTGGCACTTCACCCCATGCCTACGGGTGAGTGCTGGAAAGGGGGCCCTGCAACCAGAGCTGGAAGGGCCAGTGGTGGAGGGTCCAGGCCCCCCAGCTTTGGGTCTCCCCGCAGCTGTCTGTGCATAGCTGTGGTCCCCCCACCCCAGGGGGCCATGTTGGTAGGGCCTGAGCTGGGGCCAGGGACAGGTTGAGTGGGTGTGCTGGCTGGTGTAGTGCATCTGGTCCCCTCAGGTGCTGGTGGTCTAGGCTTCAGGGCAGGGCCCTTGCCCTTCCCACCCCAGCTGTGGAGGAGACTGAAGAGGACCCCTTCCCCCTGCCCTTGCCCTTGGACCCTGATGATGGGAGAGGGAGCTTGGAAACCCCTCCGGGAGGGGGGGGTTGGCCAGGGGCAACCCCCTGCCCCTTTTGGCTCTCTACCAGAGTCCCACCTGCCCCTGCAGTGGAGGTTGCAAGCTTCTCCACACCTGGAGAAGGTTGGTTTGACTCTGCCTCCAGGGTGGAGGCTGCAGGGGCATGCATCCCCTTGAGGGCTCAGCCAGGATCCACCCCCATAGTGGGGGATGCAGGAAGCTCTGTGGGGGCATCTGCATGCCTGCCCAGAAGTTTTATGCCCTCCCACTGTTTCATGTGAGAGCAGGGAAGTCAAAGAAAAACAAAATATCCCACGGGGCTGGTGAATCTAGTAGGGGCAGGCTGGGGTTGTGGGACAGAAAGGGGGTAGGGAGGAAGGGGGCTGAAGCTGACTGAGCCACAGCCCCACAGGAAAAAAAAAGGGAGGCCTATGCTTTGAGGATGTGGTGGGGAGCAAGGGGGGGGGGGTGGAATACACATACACACACAAGGGCTGGGGAAAAACTCAAGCTGGCTTACTCAGCCACACAACAAACACCAGGTCAGGGGGAGTGGACCACAGGACTTACCACACAAGGGCAAAAAAAAAAAACACACAGGGAAGGCTGCTGAGCCACTTGTAAAAGATGGAGCAGTGAAGGGTCTTTGTTTGTGGAAGATCTGTCCAGAAGCCCCTCAGGCCTCCAGCTGGTCACTCAGCAGCACAGCAGTCGGCAGGAAGACAAATCAGGATCAGATGCAGTGAGGTAGCTGTGGGGGAGGGTAGGAGTGGTCAGTCAATTAGGAAGTGATCCAGTGCAGGTGTGGTGTCAGGTGGTGCAGCAGGGAATCTGCCTGTCTTCTGAGAGGGGGCAGCAACAGAAACAAGGGCAGCAGCTGCAGCGATGGTAGGAGCCATCCAGTTCAGCCACTCAGGGTGCGCTGCTGGTGAAAGTGGAGGTGAAGGTGGGGGTGGCCTTCCAAGGCAGCGAGGACAGGCAAGGTTCCTTTAGGCTCTGGCAGTGATGGTGGGGGAGAGGCCCGCAGGCAGCGCAGGCTCCCTCCCCAGGCTGTCCCCCAACCACGGCTTGGCGGCGGGATGGGCAGCAGACCGGAACAGGGGTGCAGAATCTGGGGTGCAGTGCTGGGGTGCAATGCAGTGCAGTGCAGTGGGCCCCTCCCTGAGGGGGGTAGCAGTGTGCAGCAGAGGGGGCAGTAACAGCAGCAGCAGCAGCTGCCCAAGGCCGGGAGGGGGGCAGCCAACTTATTCCAAAAGTTCTGAGACCAAGCCAGCAGCTAATAGCAGCCAGCGGCAGGAAAGGGCCTGGCCATCTTGTCCCCAGAAGCTCCTGAGACCACGCTTGCAGCATCCAGCCGCAGCAGCAGCCTGGGACAGGAAGGGGAATGGCCAACTTCTTCCCAGTGGCTCCTCTCCCAGAAGCTCCTGAGAGCAAATAGCCCTGAACTGCTTGCCAGGGCAGCTTTTTGTACAGATGGGGCCAGGACAGGGCAGCTTTTTATACTGCTGGGGACAGCACAGGTGCTGGCCCCAAGCTCTAGCTCCCCCTGTCCAGCCGCAGCAGCAGCCTGGGACAGGAAGGGGAATGGCCAACTTCTTCCCAGTGGCTCCTCTCCCAGAAGCTCCTGAGAGCAAATAGCCCTGAACTGCTTGCCAGGGCAGCTTTTTGTACAGATGGGGCCAGGACAGGGCAGCTTTTTATACTGCTGGGGACAGCACAGGTGCTGGCCCCAAGCTCTAGCTCCCCCTGGCTGCAAATCCAGGAGGAGCCAGGCAGGGTTATTTTGCCCCAAGTGGCACAATTTGCTCCACAACAAAGTGTATGTCCGAGCACGTGCGCTAAGGCAAAAAGCCCCAGCTCAAATATGTACCGCTTCTATTTCAGCTGCTGCAAGCACACGTGCTTGCACGTGTGGACATGCCCAGTGTGGGTTTTGTCAGATTTGGTATCCTCTCTTGTCATCTTCAGCTAACTAATAACATAGGTTTAAGTGTCAACATTTGGAGCCCTGAATTTTCTGATTCTGTCATAAAAGTTTATACCAGGAATATAAACTTGATACTATTCTCAAAGTTATAGACTTTATATGCACTTCAACTAAGGACACATCTACACCATGCAGCTGCATAAGGACATTGAGTGGGCTCTAAATAATACATTGTACAGCATGGTGCCATGTAGACACCCTTAGTACCTCTTCAAAGCAAACACTTAAAGAAGCTTGAGGAGGAGCCTTTAGACAATATCTATAACAGCTGTTTGAGCCAGACTCTTCTTCTGTTCAAAACAATAACAAAACTCTCATTCAGTTCCCCTGAAGCAGGTCCAAGCACTAGAGAAGGTGAAACCAGGAGAGGAAAAGCTATGGAGAAACAAAATATGTTTGGAAGCTCTAACAGTAGAAAGTAGGGAGCCTGGATTCACTTGGTACATCCTTGGGGAAGACAAGAGTCCTCTGTGTCTCCGTTCACTCCAGTAAACTGGGGGTAGTACTACTCACCACAGTAGTAGTCAGAAAGGTGTTGGAAGGCATGATTTGTTTGTAAAGCATTTTGATGTCTTTGCTGTAACTGAAGAATCAGCATATGTATTTCTTCTACTAAAATGAATATGAGAATTTCTATTGATTTCAGGAGAAATTGGATCAGAGCCATGATAACGCTCAGATGTTATAGCTTCTCCAAATGTCATGCCTGTGTGTTTAAAACCTTGGGTTTATTTTCCAACTGCTAATATTTTCAATTATGTGAAGCCCAATTCAATATCCGTACCTGATTGGGAGACAGCAGGAGTTGGCTTTTCGTGTTCTGTGACCTAGAGCTGACTCCATTTGCTGCCTATCTGACTAACTAGTGAAGCAGAAAATGCACACAATACAGCACAATTAATGCCAGAGTCTGAAAAACACACCAGCTCCCAGTGGAGGAGAGAAAATTAGGCTTTTGTGCAATGATGGAGTTTGTTGGTAGTAGGTTTAAATTTATACTGTTTCAAAGGGGGGGGGTTGAAAAATTAACTAGATTCATTTACCTAAAATTGGCTTAATTTTTTTTAATTGCCTACTATAATATTAAAATTCACACCAGCTGTGTGACATCCAAGAGTGCCAAGAGAGGGAAATGGTTTCTACAGCATTAAACAATCTGTCTCTCTTGGCAAACATTGCCATAATGTTTATAGCAATGGCAAAGAAAAAAGAATTTTACAAATTATACAAATCGCTAATATAACATACTGAGACAATGTTTCAGCAGCATTTTCAGTCCTATTCTTTTTTTTAAAAAATTCAATTTGGCCCCTAAATTTGGCAAAATGTGCACCTGCGATACATTGTAAATTCAACAGCAGCATTTATAACAAGTTACCTGACCACATTTCCATCTTTACTGCAATGACTATGTGCTGTTAGTTGGGTTCCAAGCTAATAGTGCCTGCAATGAAATTATTAGGAAGCAGGCTTAAAACAAACAAAAGGAAAGTCTTTTTCACACTGTATGTGATTTATTTGTGGAATTCATGGCCATAAAATGTTTTTGAGACCAACAACTTTACCAGGTGCACAAGATGAGTAGACAAAGTCATGTAGAATAGGTCTATCAGTGGGTATTAAATAGGATAGTAGGGCTACAGCCTCCAAATTAGGACTTCCTAGGCTGGAAGTTGTACTTTAAGGTAACAGGGGCAAGGGACAGATCAATCTGGGTAGGCCCTTCCTAAATACGTTTTCTGTTAGCATCTACTCTCTACCACTGTGAGATATAGGATATGGAGATAGGTAGGCCTATGGTCTGATCCAGTATGGTATTTCCTATGTTCATATGTCAGGAATTCAGCACTGATATACTATTTCCATGCCCACCCATATCAATTTGTAACATGTATTCTATGAGAGTCGATATGACATTGATCATTGGCAATTACAATTTTTCTGACCATTTCCTTCCTTTGCCTCTCATACCTAAAGATTTAAAATTAGAAAAGAGACTAGATTTACTCTCCCAATATGGAAGTTGCCAGATACCCCAAATTCTCCTACTGTGGGGGAGCCCTGAGCTGATATAATGCACACCTTACATGTGTCCCATTCATACATAGTAACACCTGGCATAGGGTTCTGTGGTGCCCTCTCTCAATCACATGAACTATATTGGAGGGCAATATAAACCAACTGGTAGTGAGTACATGAGAGAATCTAGTATTAGCAGGTTTAGGAATGATAATTCTGATTATACTTCATTTTCACACTTTATGAATGGTATGAAATGTTTTGCAACATGTGAACTATCATACTATACTGTTGCAATAAGTGATGCAGTCCAAGTATGTGCCAGATCTCCCTTCAAAAGTACAGCCAAATGACATTTACAATTCACACTGTGAAGAAAGTGATATATTGAATTTGTTCTCATGCCTGTGAAGGATTTCCAGTGGATTATGAAATAGCTCAGCCAGTGATTGACTCATCAGTTATCCAGACTGCCAGGGACTTATTCCTAAGATCTATGGAGTTTAAATTACTTCTAATAAAAAATGCTTTAGTTTAAATGTTCTATTATTTTGCGCTATATATAGGTAAATTCACATATAGTATTAGAATGACTGCAGATTAGTTCAGCTGCCTCATGATCACGCATACTGATCAACTTCCTCCTACACTCATAAATGATATTTAAAATGTGGAGTGTACCTTAGCAGTTAGAAGACCCATGAGTCCCAGATGTATTTTACCTTTTATCTCTGGATCAACATGTGATGTCAGGAAAGTCACAAGGCCTCCTATTGCCTCAGTTTATCTATCTGCCAAATTAACATAACTAGTGCTTTTCTATTTCACATGAATGTTAGAAGGCTCATTAGATTTGAAGCTATTAGCACCATCACATACTTCTAATTTAAAGACTTTGGGTGTAGACATTAACCATGGAGTAAACTGACTTTACTCTGTAGTAAAAGGGAAGTGACACATGAAACACTGCCTCTCATCAGTATAAGTCATTCCCCTCAAGGTAAAAAGTACTCCTCATTGAGTAAGGATAAGCTATATACATAGGTGTAAATTATACCAGTGGACAGGTTATGTGTCCATTCTTTTAGTCAGGTTAATTCCTGGCCATTTGCCATTTACTCAGTGCACATCACCTCTCCCACCACTTGGTGGTGAGGAAATGCCATAGTGTCTAAGCAAGCAGCCACGGAGACCACATCATGTATTCATTTCTTACTATAGAGTAAAATATACTGTGGAGTAAAATTAGTTTATTAGTCCATTGTAATTGTGTCATGTGTTCACACCCTTTGTTCTCTGCTGCTTATCTCCATAGCAAGTTTTAAACAGAGTACTTAGCACCTTGTGTATCCAAAGCACACCTCTCGTTGGCACCACTAGCTGTGGTGAAGGCTCAACCATTCTACAAATCAGACCTCAGAGCTGTCAGGCTGGGCACACAGAAAATGTGCCCAGTAAAAAAATTAAGCGAGTTGCCCAAACTCATACAGGAACTCTGTTGCAAAAGCAAAAGGACATCTGTTCACAGTGATATCCAACTGTCTTATCCATGAGCCCATTCAATATTTTCCCTTGTTCCGTCCTCTGTACATTATTCACAATACTCCTTTCATCAGTTATGACAGATGAAGCAGGAGTCCTACTAACAATAAGCTTATTCACTATGCACCCCCAATTCATCCCCAGAGATGCTCCATCCTATGCACTGCAATGGAGAGAGGTCTTGTGGGAAAATATAGTTTGTGATAGTGTAAGTATCACAAAGGCAGGCAGCCTTATTTCACAGTAGTATTATTTCACATAAGTATCACAGGCAGCCTTATTTCTGTCACTTCCTAATTATAAAGGCTTCACTTTGCAACCCTAATACTTTTTAAAGGTAGTTCTTGTGATAATTGATTTAACATTTGCAAAAGTATTTAAAATCTGCAGTTCTATAGATACCTTTTCTTCTGTCAGAGAACTAAACAGTAAACACCACCTGTGCCTTTCAGCACCCTGGACAGAGCAGGCTCTGCAAAGGATTGTAACAATTGACATTTTCCTGGATTTTAAGTTATTTATAGGCTTCAGTAACTTCCTCTTTTCTAAGCACCATGAAAACTTTCAAGGATATGAAGGATTTGTTACCATATTTAAAAGTTTGGTATCAATAACAGCATCAAGATTTTGAAAGAGATTTCAGACTTCTCCTTAACACACATTTCTCACTGGATCTGACTAATGATAAAAAGCCTCAAGAGAGCTTTCAAATGGGTTCTAATTTTATGCTTAAAAGCTTTCCAGTTTTTCCAAACCAACTCAGCTTATTATTTATAATTATTTGGAAAGCAACCTATTTGAATAAAAAATGGATTTTTTATTAAGCTGGTTATCTAGCTTGCAGAACTCAGGTTTTTTGTTATTTATGAATCCTATCAAAGTATTTTGTGAAATGTTACATTTATAAATCAAGAAAAGCTGTAGCTGAGTCCTTAACAGGTTTTGCTTGGCAAACAAAGGGAACTAAATTTAAATTAAAAGAATAGGTGGCATAGGATTTTAAATGTATTTATGAACTCAAATCCTACTTTGAGGCAAATAAAGGGTTTGAACCTATCTTCAGAAACTATGGTGATGAATGTCAGCAGAAGATGGCTTAGATAACTAGAATAGATAAGTCTTTCTCCCATTAAACTCAATAGTAAATTTCCTGATGATTTCAACAGGAAGTTCTGGACCTCAGCATGAACATTTACATCTTTGTTCAAGATTCAGTGAATGCTGGATGGACACCTCATCAAACTAAGACTTTGCTGCAGGTGATTCCCTATAGATATTCGATCTGAGCGATCATAAAAAGTAAGCCGTTTCTGGTGATTCTGCTGTACCACTTTCCTTCTCCTTGCTCTCCCTTCCCATTTTTGCTCTCACCTAACATTTGGGAAGCCAACCATCCCAAATTATTGGTACATAAAACACAAAGAGAAATTTTGATCAGAATTGTGAAGAAGTTAGAATATCTATCTTTGCCACTGTCTAGTTATGCATGGGCACGTCTATACATCACCCTACATCACTGTAGCAATGCAGTATGTCACTGTACAATGCGCTATTGTGATGTAGAGATCACATGACCATAGAAGTACACTCCTCCATTTTAGCGTGCCACTACAGTGAAATAGAGGCTAAAACTAACTGTGCATCATGTATACAGCGCAGTATGAGCAGTTACTGTGCTGTGCTTTAGTACTCCTAAAAGGAAGTAACAACATTACCATAGGTCAATGTGCAGATGCTCCCCATAAGGAATAAAGATCCCTGCAACTGTAAGGGACTGGGGGGTAGAAAATTGGGTCTAATGGCTGGACCACTAAGGGAAGGGAAGGAATGCAGGGTCCTGGGTTTGGATCACAGGGTGGAAGCCAAATATCAAGCAAGTATCTTGGAAATCCAGAGATCAGCCAAATATCTGGGAAATCCAGAAGCAGAGTCCACAACACAATTCAGGCTCATGATCCAGGAACCAGATGCCAAATATCAGTCCAAAGGGCAATCCACAGGGCAAATTCCAAAAACAGAGCCAAACTGGGGTCCAGAGCCAGGAAACATATCCACAAGGAAATCCAAAGCTAAAGTCCAGAAATAAACCAAAAACCTAGGTTAGGGGGCCAGGAAAACCAGAGTGCAGGGCCCCAGTTTCTGCTAAATGGATAGGCAGAACTCCCAGCAGCCAATTAGGATGCTCACTGCTCCTAACTGTCACAGAGTTCATTAGCTGAGACTTACTGCAGGTGTAGCTGCTGCGGTACTTGGCTCAGCCTGGCCTGCTTGTTCAGAGTCCCTGACAGTACTTGGCCCAGATTGGTTTGCCTGATCAGAGTCCCCCACAGCAACTCACTCCAGCAGCTCCCCGTGAAGAGGAGAAAATGCTAAGCTGCTGCATCACTCTACAGAAATCATGAAGCCATTACAGACTGCCTGCATCTGTAGCTTCTCAATCCCAGGCCAGGACACAGGTACATTACTGGAAAGGATCATGTAGCTTTAGGCACTGACAAAAGTGACATTTGTCATGTGGTTGACCCCCTGAAAGTGGTCTACAGCCATGCCATGACACACATGCATGGCTGCAGAGAACTTTAAAAGCAGCCAATCACATGACAAATTAACTCTCATCTACTTACTGTTCCTAGAGTCAGCTTTTCAGTATGATTGGGTTCGGGTTGATGCAGCCCAGCCCCACCCTTAGTGCTGTCTGCAGAAAAGGTCAGGGGAGAAAGGAGGGGGAGG
The DNA here is from genome assembly GCF_000455745.1 of Alligator sinensis. Taxonomy (NCBI): domain Eukaryota; kingdom Metazoa; phylum Chordata; order Crocodylia; family Alligatoridae; genus Alligator; species Alligator sinensis. Next base: position 920,196 of record NW_005842553.1, read on the forward strand.
GAGCTGCCAGCTAGGGTTTGCCCAACCTGAGCTGTGGGAGGGGCGGGAGATTGGAGACCCTCTATGGCTCCCCCCCCCCCCCCCCCCCCCCCCCCCCCCCCCC
>NW_005842553.1:920309-925578 GCF_000455745.1 Alligator sinensis
CCCCAGCCTATAGCTTCCTCTCTTTCGCTTCCTGCAGACAGGGGTAGGGCTACGGGAAAGAGGCTGTAGGCAGGTTCCTCTCCTGGATCATCTCCAAAGTGGAGCTTGATCCCCTCTCCGCTCCCCCCAGACCAACAGACTCACATCTCTTGGGTCAGGGTTGGGGGGTGGGGATCACTCTAACTCATAGCACTTTACGTGAAGTACTACACAACTCTCAACTTATCAGTGCTACACTATCTCATTCCCATCAGCTTAAGGGAGACCTCCACTGGTCAAAAACAATCTGTCCTTCTCAAGAAATACAACCAAGCATCCCTGCCAGCTACCCACTTGAAGACCTAAACTGAAGGGTATAAGGTGGTGAAATCAATGACTGATTAGAGAAGAATATAGACTAACTACACCCTGTAGGGTTGGAGACTAGCATAGAACTGATTGTGGAGAGCATGGAACTGGTAGAGGCAGGGAGGGCACTGAGGCGTGCTTTACCAAAAAAAGTGGCATATATATCACAGTAAAGGATTATTTGTGAGTGATCCCCTTATAGAAATATGGCCAGTGGCAGTTGCTAAGGGCCCAGGGTGTTGGAGAATCTCAAGGGAGAATTCCAGCTGACTAAGCAGACTGCCCCAGCAGCTCAGAGGAAGCCTATGTTCTGAAAGGAGAACCTGCAGTACTGGCCCAGTTTCGCTGACTGGTGTGAAGGGATGCCAGCCCCACAGCCAGGTCCTTACCTTGCCTTCAACTCAAGATACTTGTCGGGACCGAGGGTCGGTCTAAGGCTATGGCCAGTAGCCTGGACCGTCAGGTGTGGTTTTTCCATGACGGAGTAGAGTTAGGTACGGAAGCGTATTGGTTTTATAAAGAAAGCTTTACTTACACTGCCGATGGTCACAGTGCAGGGAGGAAACTTGCTTGAGTTGCAGTTGCAGACAAACAAACACAAGTGAGATCTCTTCCGAACCGAACCGAGATGAGTCGTCGATATACGACTCCACGAACGCTTTTCACACGGGGGATACGTCAAATTACACTCTGACGGGGAGTGGCTAAGAGCTGATCAGGCCTCTCTGTCCTCCTCCAAGACACACGCGGAGTTTGCTAGGCTCCACAGAGCGCTCAGAGTTCTTCACGAGGTGATTGAGGAGTCCTCCAACTTGGGCGGAAATGCTCTAACCTTTTATATGGCTAGCAAGCCAATTGCTAGCCGCCACGTAGGAATAATTTAAAATCAGCCAATAATGGGGGACAAATTTGCATGTGTGTGGCAGGAACTCTTTGCACCGGGGATTTCTCTCTGCAGCTGAGAAATCCACCGTGCAAAGAAAGCTCCATGTGGCGGGAAAATTCCAATGTGCCAAGGCACTAAAAATCATTGGGTTATGACAATACTAACAGTGCTGGCAGCACAAACATAGAACAGAGATCCCAGTCCCTATGCCTGTTGTGACTCACTTCAGTGCACAGCAGCTAGATGGGAGATCATTTGGGCATCTATGTATGGCATGATCTCATCAACAGAATACAATCAAACATACCCAGATAAAGCTGATATTAAATTTAGAAGAGATCTGACTACGTGCAAGGATGGGCAATACACATTTACAAATGGATGACTTTTGAGAGTCAGGAGAAAAATGGTGACTCTATGTCCAATATTTCACTACTACTTCATTATTTTAAGTGGATTCCTTCACATGGGCAGGAATATACCTCATTTTCCTACCTATATCGTAAAGGAAAGCATTCTGCTGCATTTTACCAGCTTCCTTACATAACTCTGAGGAACAAAACAAAGAAGCTGCATGAGGGAAGCTAAAAATAGATGGCTCTGGAGTGAGATTTACTGCTTGGCTAAGAATATACCTCCCTTCCCAATGACCCCAGCACAGAAAGAAAGGGTTGAGTGGTTTTATCTTTATTCAGTGCCTTAGTCCTTCTGGGACACTTGAACGTGATTGCATCATTTTCAGTGTCAGACTTGATAACACACTGATTATGTTCCCTTCTCTTTTTTTTTCAATGGCAGAAAACTCCCCTGGTAGCTTGAACTGTTAATCTAAACTGACTGGCTCACTGCATTAGCCAATGCAGCTCCTTTTGGCTTCCTGCTGTAGCACATTAACACAACAAATTAACATTGTAATTGCCTTTTAACTATTTATCAATGTGGAAAAGAGAAAAAAAAAAGACCACAGGCAACAACCCAACAGATAGCTCAGGACTGCAGCTCTCAATCTGTACCTCCATCTATTTCTATTTATAGCCAGCCATTATGCTATGCTAATAAATAGCCAACTGCAGGGCACAGCAGTTGCTCTATTCAGGGACAATGGGAACACAGACTGAAATATATGCATTGCATTCTGCCTACAGGGCGTGCTCCAAACCCCACTGAAGTCAAAGAGACTTCAACAGGCTCTGGAATCAGGCCCATATACAGTAGGGCCATTGCAAGAGCATACATATAACTTGCTTATGTACTTACTTAATATTAACTCCTAGGATTGTATTGCAGGGCAAATTCCACCAAAATTCCTCAGTACAAATCATTCAAATAGTGTTTTTAATCAAAGTCATGCTGACACTGAAAAAACAACTCAGTGCAGCTTCTTATCTGGTTCAACAGAAGAATATAGCCCTTTCATTGAAAAAAAAAAGTTATTGCACAGCCACCCATCCAGCCAAATAATTTGTCTGTGCATTTGGGAAATTGTCAGCATGTATTTGGCCACTAAGCCATTAGCCAGGTTTAACATATACACAGCAATCTCTTAAGGACATTTGGAGTGGGTCCATATGAAATCTGTATGCTTAAATGGATCGTGTTTTAAACAACACACAATTAAATAGAATCATTTATATTCCTCCCCACAAGCTTTGCACAACAGCCTTCAATAATAGCTCTGTTCTTTAAAGCATAATTCATTTCTATATAGTGAGTTCTATTTTAGATCTCTAAAAACAGAAATTGCTAATAATGTCCCAAGAGCTGAACATTCATAATGCACCCATCTCTGTAGTACATAGCTGAAAATGTTTTGGGGGTGCTAGTAGAATTACAAGAGTCCAGAATGTTTATGTATACAGGTACCAAAGTAGATAAAATTGGCCTTATGTTTTCTCATTCAGAACAAGTAATGAAAAGGAAAGTGATTGTTAATCACCCAGCTTTTTGCAAAGTGGATAAGAATTCTGTCGAGGAAATGATATTCCTGCTTACAATGAAAAAACAAATTGCAAGGCTCCTACTTAGATCCGAGCACTTTTGAATTCATCACTGCATGCCTGGCTTTAAGTAAAGAGATATGTTAGCTGCAAGACAGGTAACTTCTGGGATTCCCTTGGATTTTTATGACAGCCTTAATCATCAGATGATCTGTGATAGTTTCAGTTCTTCAGGACATTTGCTTCAGCACAATTAGTCTCTGTACCATCCTAACCAGGTAATTGTGTTAGCTCTATCTGCAGCTGTATAAGCCGAAGGGATGAGAGACAAAACTGCACACTCACAGTCACTGGTTGATACAGGTTGCTCCTGACTCAATTTTTCCTCAGCCCCTACAGCATGAAGGAGACAACACACAACCATAAGTGAAAATATCATTTAGCAGTTGGCAGTACTAGGATTACATATAAAATCTAAAATGACAACGCTGAAGGAGGCCAGGGACTCATTTCTGAAAAGATCATTGATGAACCAGCTCATGCAGTTGAGGAATCATTTTATAACAGGAGCTCTACTGGGGGCCTGTAATTCCCCTCCAGTCATTTTGCCCTGGGGGAATCCCTGCATTAGCAGAGACATTGTCATAGCCTTGGATGACCAGTTTACCCAATGCTTCCAAGTCATTTATTATGGCAATGATACCGTAGCTACTAAAACACATCAAAAATACCTTTGGGACACTGTGATCATGAGATGCTGAATATAATACTTGCAGAAGAGTTATATAGCAATTCAGTAAGATTGTGATAAGACACAAATATATAAAAATGCCATGACATGTTGATTTTATTCCTCCAAAACAAATGAAAAAGGGACAAATCTGATGGAGAAAAACAAAACACAGGATACGGCCAGCTTTAGCACGGACTAATTTGAGAGCTAGTCCTTGATACCATTCCTCCTTCAGCACTGGGCTCCCTTTGACGATTAGTTCTGAGGCCTGTTCTGAGGTACTTATCTCTGCACTATAGCATCCTTTAATTCTTCATGTGTCCAAGGTTCGACTTAAAACTCCTTAAAAGAGGTCAGTGTTCAGAGCCTGGATGTTCAGTGCTTTCTGAAAATCAAGCTACTTTATGTGCATCCAAAACCACTAGTCATAGTTGAAAACCTTGGCCAGGGAATCCAAAATATATGCGGTACTCAAAGTGTGACCATATAAGGAGGGATAACTGCCTGTGCGTCCTGGTATTATGCTCAGGACATAACAAATACCATTTTTTCTGTCCTCTATCATTAAAACAAAATCCAAGGCTAACCTGGAAAAAAAGATCTTCCAGACCCTTTCCCCTATATTCAAACATAGTCAAAGAGATGACAGTCAATCTGCTCCCTGTGTTTTCAGACATTCCCCCAAGTTCCCTCTGCCTCCCTCTCTCTCTCCAGCTCCACCACACACACATCAGATAAAGAGGACGGTATTTTGTAGTCATTAAAATTTCATTTTATTTTTAAACAGACGTGCTGCCATTTCAAAAGCTCCCTGGTGAGAAGGGGGATGGCAGCCTGGGGAAGAGAGAGGAAGGTGGGTGGGGGCTGGGTCAGAGATGGGAGGTGTTTAGTGCAGCAATTGCAGAAGCATCAGAGAAGCTCTCAGCAGGAGAGAGGTTGGCTCCTTGCCAGCCTGCTCTGCTGTCTGAAAAATAGCAAAGCTAATAACCTCAATTACAGCTCGGCCTCTTCCTAGGCAGATCATGATGCCTTTGTTTATTTGAATCCCCTACATAAAGGCAAATATTGTTTCCTTTTGGTATGGGTTTATCCTGTACTGAGTCTGGTGAAGTAAACAGACTGCAGTACAGGGGAGAGAAAGGTTGTCAGCTAGAGTTGCTTCCTAAATAAAGATGAAGGCAACATGAATGGCTCTTTTTGGCACCTGATAATTACAAAGTATTAGGCAGAGGCCAGTCAGAAACCAGGGACTAGTCCAGGAATGGTATAGCTTTGTCTCCTCCTCCTCCTCACTCCCAGGCTGAATTCTGTACCCCTTGTTCACATAGGCTAGGATTTGTGTTTCTGCTGCCTTCCGCAGGGCTG
>NW_005842553.1:925609-949564 GCF_000455745.1 Alligator sinensis
CTGACTGCAGCAGGACTGGGGTCATCTCAAGGAAGGGCTTTTAACTTCAGTCTGATTGCTTATATAAGCAGTAGGGATGAAGTGTTGTAGACACACGTGCACAAGCTAGCCAAGCAGTGTAGGAAGCAGCTCCCTGCAGATAAGTCTGTAAGGCAGGAGGGAGCATAGATGACATGTCAGGGGGGTGGGGGATTCAGGTGACACTGCCCGCCACCCCACCCCACCTCTTCTCCAGCCTGGCACATGAGCTGCTGGCGATGGGAGAAAGTGAGGGCAGTGCGGCCCCCTCCCCCTATCCGTTACCCCTTGCACTGATGGTGGTGTGGCTGGCTTGGGGGTTCTGGCAGCAGTGGCAGTAGTGAGTCTCTCCATCCTGCTCTGCCTTCCCGCACCAAGTCCCACCCACTGGGAGGCAGAGGTGGCTCCTGACCACGCCAGGTCAGCCAAGCTGCAGCCCCATGGCCACTGTGGGTGCGCAAATATGGAGGGGCACATGGCCCCCCATTTTCCCCACACACACACACCGTGCCTCACACACAGGCAGTGGGCTGGGAGTGAGGGGCACCACCAGGGCAGGGGGGCTGTTTTCTTCTCAAACCATTTACTGGATCAGGACTGGACATCGATGTTTACAAATGGGTCCTGGAACAAAAAAGATTGAGAACCACAGCTGTAGACCATACTTCTATCTAAAACGGAAAGAACTGCAAATCTGCCCCCTAAGCTAGGTAAAGACATTTATTGTGAGAGGGGTGGAGGAGCTAGCTAGCTAACTTCAGAGACTAGAAAAAGGAGCAAAGGTACAGATAATTCTGTAACAGTGATAAAGCTGTTATGAATTACGTTAAAAAGGTGAGGAGGGTGGTTGCCTGTCTTGCTTTAATGTACAAACTGCTGGGTTTCTTAAGCACTAGCAGATTCTAGCTTCTTAAGTGCTGACAGATTCAGTCATAAAAGAATGGAAGAACGTAACTAACAGTTTGAAATGTAAACACCTCATAGCTGATCCATTCTTACCCAGCTCTTCATTTTATCAGCGTAACCATCATGTGAAAGCAGACCTGTCACCATACATGCTTTTCACACTGCTTCTCTGAGTTTCATCTGTGTAACCTGCAGCATGGGTAACCATGCATGACCATAACTGGGGAAATTTTCCTAACCCCCCATCATAGTAAATGCAGGTAGTGAGGGCCTCAAAATGTGTCAGAAGTCAAGAGAAGCACATACTCTATACACTTCTGCAAAGAGATTGTAAATGAGACAAAAAGCACATCCCTGTGCACAAGTGTAAATCTGAAGTAAGCATCAAGTAACTCCAGGTTCATGCTGACCACAGCATAGGACAAACACATGCAGACAATGATTCTCCCTAAATAGAAATATAAACTGTAATCTGTTGCTTGGCAGCCTGGTTAATGCTGAGGTTTGCACTGTTATGTAACGCCTAACTGGAATGTGTTAAATTACACTTACACTGATCGATAGGAGGCCTTTGCTCCCAGTATAAAGCAAGCAGGGGGAGGTTACTGTCGAAACCTTTCACTTATGAAAATCCCAGGATCTAATAAACAATCTAACAATTCAAGTTAGGCATCCCTGCCTCAGGCTAGGACTCAAAACTCTTTCCTTGGCAAAGAAAGCTTTGCAATTTAACCTTTGCCTGATTTCGCACAGGACTGACTTGTGACAGAAACAATCAGAAGAAGGGTCATAAAAAAAAAGAAGTGGCAGCAGTTATTGCATCCTCATCCTTGTTAATTTGTATTAGGTGCAAAACAACTGAATAGTCAACACAGTATGAAAGGGCAAAATGACAGAAGCCAGGAATACCCAGTCCAAACCTCATCTTGGGCCAGTAGCAACCTGTGCCCCCCTGCCCTGCCATCCACAAAGCCCAGTTTTTGTTGGGCTGAGATCACAACAGCAAACTGCTGGAAACCATGGGGAAGAATATAATATCTATAAATGAAACAGCTTCCTCATCTCCACTACTGAATTGTTGACTAAACAAACTACAAGTCCCAGTATGCCACGCTGTTTGGACTAATATGGTGCATTGCATGCTGCTGCCTGTAGTCTGCATAGTCACTCATAGTATTAGAGAACATGGTCCTCTATGTGAAATGTATTATCATAGATGCCTCTGCCTAAATATTACCAGCTGAATACTCAATACCTCTCTGTTGGCCAGATCCAAAATTGGGTTAAACCATATTTCTGGGGCACAGACAGCTTCCCTTAAAACATGTTCACTCAGATTCTTGGCATCTAGCCCATGGATAGATGTGAGCACATCCAAGTCACAGGGATATGCATACAACCATTAACATATGCGTGCATATGTACAAAGACAGACAAGGTTCCTTGGGTGAATTTGATATCTTTTATTAGACCAACCCAAATGGTTGGAGAATAGTTATTAAGCAAGCTTTCGGGTTCAAAAACCCTTCGTCAGGCTAAGGAAGTTTCAGCAGTTGGTGTGTGCTCTTCCTGGATGGAATGAATAGTAAAGAAGCCAGGGGCTGGGCTGGGGAGTCAGTTGCCAGGCAGATTTTAATGTATCAAAAATCCAATGTCTATGTTTAATCCATGATCTCTAGTATTCAGGAGGTTGATGAAATGGAGCTCATAGGCTCGTCTCTGGGATGTGTTGTGTAAGTTTCCCTTGAGGATCAGGACTGAGAGATTGGAGAGAGAGTGGCCCTCCTGTGAGAAATGTGCCCCCACCGCTAATTGGGTATTTCTGTCTTTGATAGATTTCCGGTGTGCGTTCGTTCTGGTGCGCAGTTGTTGTTTGGTCTCTCCTACGTATTTTCCATCAGGACATTTGGTGCATTGGATGAGGTATATTACATTTCTGGAGGTGCAGCTGTAATATCCTGGGATGCTGATGGCTCTGTTGTGGGGTGTAGTAATACTGGGGGTGGTGGAGATGTGTTGGCAGGCTTTGCATTTCTTGTCCTGGCATGGTCTGAATCCTTTTGGTGTGTTCTGGGGTTGAGGAAGTTTGCTTCTGGTGATGAGGTTGGCGAGGTTCGGTGCTTGTTTGAAGGCTAGGATGGGTGGCTCTGGGAAGATCTTTTTAAGAATAGGGTCTCTGTCTAGTATGGGTTGCAATTTTTTGAGGATTTTCCGTACAGGTTCAAGGGAGGGGTGATATGTCATAACCAGCGGTGTGTGATTTGTGGGTGTTTTTCTTCTGTACTGCAGCAGATATTCACGTGGTATCCAGGTGGCTCTTTCAAACATGCGATCTACCTCTCTGGAGGAGTGTCCTTGCTGGGTGAAAGCCTTTTTAAGATTGGTGAGGTGGCGATCCCGGGTGTTCTCTTCAGTACAGATGCGGTGGTATCTGAGGGCTTGGCTGTATATCACAGCTTTTTTGGTGTGTTTAGGGTGATTGCTGGTTCTGTGCATATGTACAAAAGCACTTAGACATCCTGGACTATCTTGTGACTATAGTCTTGATAACAGACTGCTGGCTGTCCTTGGAACTCTACTCAACCTCTTCAGTCCTCCCTAGGTTCCACATTACATACATACAAAAGGATTATAAACTCCATTTATATCAGAGTTAAGTCTGTTAGACACAGCGTTTGAAAAAAGGTGTGGGAATGGAGTAGACCAAGACAACAAAAGCTCCAGGTCAAAGCAGTTTTTCCTCTGTTTAGAGTTTAGTCTCAGTAAGTCAGGCAATTCATTGACTTGCATTTTTCCAAATGAGTAGAATTGCTTGTACAATTTAATGTGCACCAAACACAGCTGATCCACAGAGATCATGACAGACTTTACATAACTTGCTTCCATACAGGTAATGTAACTTTCCAGCCCAAATATCAGTGTTTCCACTGACATAAGCTAATCAATGAGCTTACGTTAATGAATAGTTGCAAAGTTTCAACAATCTATCCAGCAATCTCTACTACACCAACTGATCATATTCAAGACCTGAACCTCTAAGATACTTACTTAGACTCTGTAGTGCAGGGATTGGCAATTATTAGGGCCCAAGGGCCACATGGGGAGTTTTGATGAGTTGTCATGGGCCTGGTCAGCACCCCCCTAGCCCCTTGCAACAGCTCACCAAAACTCCCCATGGGGCAGTGGGTGGTTGGGGAGCAGTGTTCAGGAGTGGGAGGGGCAGGTGAGGCTGGGATCACAGGGCCAGGTCACAGGGTGCTAACAGCTCCAACCCAGGGCCTGCTCCCTGTATGCTCTTGCCCTCTGGGGGGCGGGGGAGAGTGTAGGAAGGGATGCTGGGGGGGCATAAGCATGTGTGCATGGGGTGGCGCTGCCTGGGTGCTAGGTCCCAGGAGCCTGTCATAGATGAAAGGAGGGAGGGAAGCTGGGGACCACATGCAGCACAGCTTGCCCAGGTGGTACAGTCTGTGCTGCCCCAGTGGCACTGTGCACCAGCTCCCAGGAAGGCGGCCAAGAGCTGAAGTCGGAGCCCCGCACACTGGGGCAGGAGCCACATGGCTGAAACCACCCACCTGGAGTGGCGCAGCAAAGAAAGGCAGGGGCAAGATCAGGAGCAGGACCCGCTGCTAGAAGCGGGAAGAGCAGAACAGCACCCAGGTGGCTGCAGTCGCACCGAGAACAGCACCGCTGGAAGCTGTGCACATTGTCCAGGGCCAAGTCATGGATGCCAGCAGGATCCCGGCTCGGGCTGCCCCAATGCGAGTGGACAGGGCCTGGCCCCATGTAGAGCACTGTGAGGGCAGCTGCAGGCCAGATCCAGTGACCTGATGAGCCGTGTCCAGCCTGTGGACTGTATTTTGCCCATCCCTGCTGCAGTGGCACCAATCAAAGTTAATGAGCCTTGCAAATGTTGAACTCCACCCAGAATCAGACTACCAAAGCAGTTTTAGCAGGAATACTCGAAAGGAGTGGGCTCTGGATAGAGCCCAGGGGAAGCAGAAACCCATACAAATCAAGATGTGGCACTTCTCTGGAGAGAACTAAAAATAAAAGCTGTATGGGGTGAAAGTAACATGCTATTTGAAAGCTAGGTGACAAACCATACAAGTTGTTGAATACTATGATACAAAGGCAACTTCTAGTGATACCAGAGGGAGACCTGCGCTTACAGATAATTTTCTATTCAACCAACATATTGTGAACATATGTGTGTTTAGTCCCATTACTATTAATTTATAGCTCCTGTACCTAAGATATATTTGGCTGGATATCATCCTAATGATTCAACGATCATATTAACAACTACATTTCAATTTTTTGATCTTTGTGACTTTACAGCCAACTTAAGCAACAAAATTAATTTATTTTTTATTACAGATAAGAGAGAATAAAGGGGGAAAAAACAGGGAACAGGCGTGTAGTATGGGCACTGATGTTTCTTAGAGGCCTGTAAACTCCAAACTGATTAGCAATTGACAATGGCATTTCTGTGTCCTGCAAAGATAAGCCTGGAGCAGATCACTGCAGGCAGCTGATAGCAGCAATTCCCAAAGCAAGGCACCTAGGCCTGAAAGATGTGGAATATGTAAAATTTCCAGCTCCTGTGAGGAGGGTAGGAGGTCTGAATGCTACTGGGAGATGAGGTAATCATAGTTACAAAAGGCTTGAGTCTAAAGAGTAGATGAAATTGAATTAAAAATGATTGCAAGAACAGTTTTGTTTTAGGTGGGAATGTAGAATCACTCAATTCCAAACCCATGAGACTATTTCAAAAGCCATTTAAATCTTGCTAAGTGGCAACAAATAAACTAACTTATTGAATCACTTACATTCCTAAGTACTTAAAAGCAAGGACACGAATACTCAAACATCATAAATTGTATACAAATTGCATGCATTATTCTTAGCAGTAAAGAAGTGCATATTTGGTTACAACACAACCACCTTGACTCTGACCCATGAACTGGTTGGGCGATTTTTGTGTTTTCTTGCAGTTAAATAGGAACAGATGTGGCTTATTGACTAGCAGTACAAGTTTTTAGAGCACTTGCTGTTTTTTTTAGCATAATTGTGTTTTAGTACAATATTTTTAAATGTAAAATTAAGCATTTTTATGGTCTTGAATCTAAGGCTGACTCTTAGGAAGCAGCTTTAAATAAGTACTCCCCACAGAAATTACTACCTAACTGAGGTGCTTACCAACATAAGGATACACCCATAATCTTCATTAGGTTTCTTTGAAACAGGCTCTCTGTGTTACCTCCATTACGTTCGAGTAGGTTGTGTATGTTCTTGTGTAACCCTTCCGGTCAGCAGCAAAAAGGACTGGGTTCAAATTTCAGGGTACCTTGTAAATTATACCCATGGCTCAAGCCCCCACCCAGAAAATCTGGGAACACTAAATTTTCTGGGGTGTCCCATGTAAACAGAACCCCTTTTCTCAAAAGGAGTATAAAAACAAAAACCCAAATTTATTACAGAGAATAAAACAAAACAAAAGAAAACATTAAAAATAATTTTAAAACACTATCAACAACAGAGAAAAGCCTATAGGTGGCACCCTCTTGGCAAAGCTTCACCCATACCCAGGCAGTCTGGGACTTGGGGCTCTCCAATGGGTAGTTCTAGGGGCCTGCACCCCTATACCTGCCCTTCAGCAATGAGCTGAGGAGAGGGGCCCGCACTGGAGCATCCTGAGCTGCTCCTTAGTTTCACTGCGCCACGGGGAGCTGCTCGAGAGCGAGGGTCCTTCTGCAAACAAGGGGCCCCTTGTTGCTCCTGGAGAAGTGGCAGAGTACTGACCTTTGCTCCCACGGAAAGGCTGAGTGTGTATGTGGGGAGTGACTGCAGCTCCAGCCAGCATGCACGCACCCCAAAACTTTTCAGCTGGATTATATGGCCTGCGGAAACAAAACTGAGATTCCCTTTTTGCTATCTGCAAATTCCTTCTCCCTCAGAGGAGACTCCAGTCTTGAACAGCCCCTGGCAACTTCTTCTCCCTCCCCAAACCAACCTAGCTTACCTGATATCCCCCTGCATGGCATTCCCCTGGCCTTGTCCAGTCAGGGAGTGCCACAGTCCAATCTTTCTCCCAACCAAACTGCCTGGATCTTCTGCCTCCTCTGACCCATGAGTCTAGATGGTTTTACATACTTTGCCCAGGTACAGGACCCAGCTTGCCATGTATTGAGCACATGGCAGAACAACAGGGGCCATCTTGCCTGCATAAAAACACAATATTTTGACAATCAAAAGCACACACTTTACCATACACAACCTGAAGCTTGTGTGGGTGTTACACTTGTATTATGTTAAAGTCTAGAGACCGCAACAGAAGTTGGCATCTGCTTCTGCTAGGAAGAGCACAAGAGATATTTGTAATGTAAACAGACAAACCAGGCAAAGGAAGCATTATTATCCACATCTTATATATAAGGAGCAGATATGTACAGAAATCCAGTGAGCTATCAGTTGGTTGCTTACAAGAGAACTGAAAATCCAGTCCGAGTCATATAGTCTCCCCAACTGTGTTTTGAGATTATGATGAAAGAGTACTGACTTCTTGTCTCTGAGGTTAAAAGTCTGGTCCTAGAAGCAGGTGAAAGTTCTGTAGAATCCTAAAGTTTTGTTCTTTTCCAAATTTTTCTTCTTTCCCCATTATTTGACTTGGCATATCTAGCCTCTGACTGAGGAACACAAGTGAAACATTCCTCCCAATGTCTGCCTGAAATCAGAAAGTGCTAAACTCCATAAAAGAAAATCCATTTTCATGACATTTCCAGATTAGTTTTACAACCTCAAAAAATCCAAATAATATGAAAAAGCTTCCAAAAATCATTTGAATTTGTCAAGCCTCTTCTGAACCAAGCACACACTGAAATCCAAAGAAACTGAGGGTCCTCGACACCTCAAAGGTTTGGTCCCAAAATAAGGTGGTCAAAAAAAGGCTTTGGATCTCAAGTAGAGCTTCTGCCTCTATTCTTTTCAGCATTGCTATTGATTTTGATCTCAAGACTAAGCCAACAGAAGACCAGAAACAATCACTGTTCATTGTTTAGCCACCTAACCTAGCACAAATGCTCCTCCATAATTTCTTTTGCTTGACACATTATCTTTAATCACACACATAATTGAGGTTCAATTTGAGCCCCCAGCTGCATTTTATTCCTCATTATTCACAGCACTATATTTTCCTCTGCAATAAACAATTTTCCTGTTCTCTTTCTCTCATTGATCTTGCCTGGAAGTTCAAAGAGATTTTTTTTTTTTACTTTTTGTGTTGTTATGTGTAGGCCCCCAACTGGTAATGAAGATAAAAACCCAGGGCTCTTAGTCAGAAAAATAAACTGAACAAGGCTACTATCAGGAGTGCACCAGCTCTCTTTGTTCTCTTTCAAAGAGTATCCCTGGAAATGATTACCATCATTTGCAGCCATTTGCAGATGCTGTTTAACACCCTCCCCCACCAAGCCCCAATTTCACAAGAGGGCCCCTCCATTATACACACTGGATATTAAATTTGATGTTCAATTTTGTCCTCCATCACCACCATCAGTGCATTTCTTTATCCAAAAGGAGAGTATCCACCCTGTCTAATGTAATGCATGCTCAGAGAGATGCCTCACATCTTTCCCTGGAAAATTGCTTCAAATACCATTCTGAATAGGCTGCTTCTTTAAGAAAATGAGCAGGGGTATAAATAGTCTCAGTTGCTCAAAGGGAAAGTTACCAAAACATGAAATTAATCCAGCCTATGCTAAATACACAGTTTTGTCTTAATTGACTCTTTATCTGCACCTGTGTCGACCCAGACTCTGCAGTAATGTATCAGCTTGGGAGAGAGAAAGGTCTGCTCACCCCTTGAGGCATCTGAGCTAACATTTCATAAATTACATTTCTGTTTTCTTTTCTGTTAATACTTTCATTCCAAAGGTCATTTTTTTAAACCAAAAGAAGAACATGGTGGAAGTTGTTTGCTTCTGAATTCTCAAAGGTTTACAATTATTCCTCAGCAAGGAAGGTAATTATAAAAGTTTTCTTATTGGTATTACAATGTATTTCTGTAGCAGTCACTCATGTAAAAGGGCCGATTTCCAGTCTCCAAGTAGTCACAAAGGGAGCACACAGAATTGGGGAAGGATGCATAAGTCACCAGTCTACATGTCCAGGTAGCTACTGAAAATATTAAGCATGTAGACCTATATGATTAATCATGGGTGCCTAAAGCTAGGCACCTAAATCACCTAAATAAACTGGTCCATTTTCTCAAGATGCTGAGTTCCTGCAACTGTTCTCTCTTATTTCTGCTTAGAGGTCAACAAGACCATGTTGATGGTTCTCTTGCTCATATTCTAGTGACCTGAGGACAAGCTGTGCTGCTGCCTTAGATTACTCTAAGGCGATGAGACCTCTGCCTTCAAAAATGGCAATGCCACATTGATCATGGAGAAAGAAAATGTAACCCATAGTATCAAGCTTGCTCTACAGGACACAGTATCTGATGTGTCCTCTACCATGAGATCACCCCTCTAAAGGCAGCCAAGCCAGAAATCCTCTAAGAAAAATCTGGAGGAAAACTATAGTTATTTTCTTTCACTCATATCTTGGATAAGGGATCAATAAATAGTTAATTCACTGTTTGAATATATTGTTAGTCTAGCTGGTACCATAACTAAACTAAGAAGGTTTGCACTGTTACAAAGTGTCAGAGGATTAATATTAATTAAATAGTAGATTTAAGGTTATTGCTCATATCCATGGCTGCAATCTGAATTATTACTTGAAGATATTCCACTTATACTCGCCTGCTGCCTTTGATTGATTATTTACATTTGCTCAGTTATAACATGCCTTCTATCGCTTCTTGAACAGAGCCAATGTTTTGATTTTAAGTGTATTATGTTTTCTGGTCAGATGATTGATTGGGGTTTCTGAGCATTGCATAAACACTATCCTATCCATGCTAGCATGATATATATCTATATTCTATATTCACTCTTCAGTGTACCCCGTACTCAATCATCCTGATATTCATTTCTCCTGATATTATTATTATTAGCCTTAGGGAAGTTGTTTTATAGGCTATTTAGTTTGAATTAAGCATGTGCGTCAGTCATTTCTTGTTTCTAAAAGAACACAGATGATAAATGATGGGATTTAAGCCCAGACCCAGCCTTTGGAATTCATCTTCTGTTCCAAGTAGTGTTATTCCTTTTCCAAAACCTTCCACACATACTTTTCACAAGCTTTGACAGACTTTTACTATAGAGAACTTGAAAATGAACCAGTTCTTCTCTCCAATTTTTTATTTCTGAATACCTTCTTATTTAACCAGACATTATCTGAATAGAAAAAGGCTTTTTTGCTAACCTGTTTTTTCACCTCAAACTTTTTTCTCCTCAAACTCAAAAAAAATTATGGCTTCTGCTGAGCATATTTAAACTCTTTAGGCCACATTCCGTCATCACCACAGACTTGTCTCTACGCCAGAGTGCGCTAAAGTAACTACAATTTATTTTAGTGAATACCTTGGGTCATCTACATGGAGATATTTATTTTAGAATGAAAGTGTCCTTTTTCAAGTTTGGTTTTGGCTTAAACAAAATCAGAACAGATATTTTTAGTGTGAAGGAAGTATAATTACACTCTTGTGCCCAGGTAGTCACAAATACGAGGTAAAATCAATAGTTATGTCAGAGAGCCTCGGTGTAGAGACCAGCACATTAAACATGAGTCAGAGTAAACACACTCATGTCAGAAAAGATACAGTGATTTAAATGAGATGAAAAGGGCCCCTAAGCTATTTACTCAACTGCACCGTGTACTATATTACCAGATTCCAGGTTTTTAGATTACTTCTAGCTAGGGACCTACCAAATTCATGTCAGACGTGGGGTGGGTGCAATTTGGCTCCTTTAATCTTGCAGGTTCCCCCATGCCGCCCCACTCCCTGCTGATCGGTAGAAGGGCCACACTTGTGGCTGGCTCCTGATCAGCGGGGAAGTGAAAACTGCAGTTTTAAATATGGCACCACTTTTGCCATCTGCCACTGATTGGCTGAAGGGCCCCAGATGGCCCTGGTGTTTGCTGTTGACTGGCAGGGGGGCAAAAATGGTGCCACATTTAAAACCACGGTTTTAGCTTCCCTGCTGATCAGGAGGGAGTGCTGGGGTTCTCCGCTAATCGGCAGTAATGGGGGGACGGGGAAGCGAGGGGCAAGATGCATGTGGGGGAACATACAAAATTAAAGGAGCTGGTGAGCACTCTACTTCCACCATGAATTCAGTAGGTCCCTACTTCTAGCTATTGAATTCTTTGCCAGAATCAGAGACAAGGCTGGGCTAAAAATTTTAAATCCAAAACTGTACTTCCTCAAAGTTATTGAGAGTTTTGCTCATCTGCAGCCTTTGTTCTGAACTTTAACTGATCTTTTTTGAGCAGTGACAAGTCTGCAGAACATAAAGCATGCTTATTTCTCCACAACCCACTGCATCCAGGACAGATCCGAACCACCAGACTTGGAACATACCAGATCAGATGAGCAGTCCGTTTCATTTGACAGTGGCTTGCACCAAATGGTCCAACAGAGGAGGGAATGCTCCCAGAGTGGACCACAGGAAAGGTGAGGCTTATGGTATTTTTAGCCCAAATTAAACTAGGAAGTACCAACAATTACAAAATAAACTTATGATCCTGAGAGTCTCAGACCAATATTAGATATTTTGGGTAGGGCCAGAATCTATCAGAACTGTAGGGTGATTCTCTAACTCTAGTCTCAGAACCTCCACGGGGGTCCCTTATCAGGTTACTGATTACGTAAATCAGATGCTTCGTCACTTTAGTGCAGACTTCATTCCAAGCAGACTGCACATTAGATACCACTA
This sequence comes from Alligator sinensis, assembly GCF_000455745.1. Taxonomy (NCBI): domain Eukaryota; kingdom Metazoa; phylum Chordata; order Crocodylia; family Alligatoridae; genus Alligator; species Alligator sinensis. Next base: position 937,417 of record NW_005842553.1, read on the forward strand.
AATTCATGCATCATTCCCTGTCATTTCTCCCCACCCTTGCCACCCACAGATGACTCACAGAGCTGTTTCTGGGAATTTCTGTAGTAATTGGCATCATCTGTGATTGAAGGACTGAATGCTTAGTACTTTAGCCTCCACAGCCCTTTGGGAGGTAAAATGAGTCATCACTTCCTATTTCTGGAGTCAGAAGCTTGACACCTGCAGATTTATCTGGCACCGCTGAGAGCCGAAGGGTTGCACTGCAGGCAGTGTCAGGTGGGGGGGGGCAGGGAAGGAAATGGAACTGAAACTAAATATAGTCACACACAGACGTGTGATAAACTCAGCCCTTGTTGTGAGTCATACAAACTTTTCTACACATACAGATCCTGTGGATTCTTACTCCCTACATTGTCCCCATCTGTATTGTAGAACCCTACTTCCATGGACAATTTACTTATAACACAGCAGTTCCTAAACACTGTTCAGTACTGTTTGGTTTTGTGACATACATAAGCCAAAGTCAAATGTTAAGTGTGATCCCAGATACAGCTACAAACCTGCCAAAGTTAAAGGCAGTACTGTGCAGTGTGAAACTTGAACAAAACACATTTGTGGTCCCATCTTCACTGAGACGTGAAATCATGTCTAAACATTACCTTGCCTGGGTTTCCCAACACAGATAGAGATTAATATAGATAGGATGGAAGTTGAATGCTGCTGAAATTGGTAGAATTTGCATGCTTTCTGTGTAAAACCAACAAGTTCTGAATATTTCTTTTCTATCAACTTTGCCAGAATTCTCAGTTTGTATGAGAGCCTGAAGCCTGGTGCATTTAACTTGGCTTGGCTTTAGTATATGAGCAGAAAAGATCTTTGAGAAAAAACACTAGCTCTCTCCCCTCCCTTTCGTAAGAATAAAGAACCTCTCATTCCAGCTTGTCTCTAAGGATTAAGACATCCAAATTAGAAGCTTATTTTGAAAATGTGGGGCTTAGCAACGTAGCTGACATCACACAGCATATTGATTGCAGACATTAACATAGCCAAGATCTTCCACTTCCTAGTCCAGCATCCTATTCACTGAACCACACTGCCTTTCTGCATCCTTTTTCCCTATGATCCTGCTAATAGCAGGATCCATAATAGCAGTCAAGTTTCAGTTCCTTCGTTCTGTCCAGCCTGCCCAAGTCTCTTAGAACCAAGAGGACATATCTTACTAAAAAGCAGAGCTTCTCAGTAATATTAAATATAAGATCCAGACAACTTAACAGCGCTCCTTTAAATCTAAATAGTTAAAAAAAAAAGTTGTCATCAATGCATATTCCTAAATGGCCTGAAGTAACAGTTAGAGGGCATCCCTTCATGGCAGGCTGTGTTCCAGGCCTTTGACTATGTCACGGACTCAGTCAGTGCCCCCACAGCTAAACTCATCAAGCAATGACTCAGAAGTGGCTTTGAGAGCAGAGACAGCTTTGCCTGACAGGGATAAGCAAGGGCTATGCATAAAACTCATTCTTCCCATTTAATTCCTGTAAATGTAATAGAAAGACCCAATATTATATAAAAACCAGGCTCAAAAAGAGAACCCAACCACCAGAAAATGAATATTTTTATTTATATTTTACATACATCCTATGTATTCACACACAAAAATACACACAGAAAAATAAATTACATGTACTGAATAGGAGGAGGAAATCAGGGACTTGAGTGTGAGGTGAATGATGTTTCCATCTCATTAGCCTGCCAGCTGTAGTACTCTCTGATGGCATAGATATGTGCCAAGAGTTCTCATTCAATCAGTCATGAAGATCACAGCCTTGAGGGTAGAAAGAAAATGGAGGAAAGGTGGAGAAAAGAAAATACCTTATTTTTATGCCTGATTTCTAGAAGGCGTATATTTAAGCAGGCTCTGGTCTCAGAAAGTGTTGTTGAAATACGACAACATTGAGTTATACTATTTGCAGATGCATCTTCTCATGATGTAGTGGGCACAGCAGATGTTACAGGCCCAAATTAAAAATAAATACTAGGATGACAGATTAATGATGTGAACGGAAAGTTGTCATCATCCTCACTGAAGTACCTCTATTCACCTGTAGACTGTCACTGTAAATAACAGCAATGCTGTAACACAAGTAGAACCAGCAGCCTAGGAAACAAAGTTTAGTATGAGAAGGCCTGGCTTGGACAGAGGGAGTAAAAGTATTTAACCTGAAGTCATTGTTATCTATAAAAAATGAGCTGGTAGTTAGGATGGCATACTAACCTACACACATATACAGAACTGGCATATTTCTTAAGAATGGCAGTTTTAAGGAGAAATATGAGCATTAACCACTGCAAAAATTCCAACTGCACTGTCCACAGCAACATGCTGTGGAATTAATTCTAATTAACAAGTGGTGTTAAACGTAAAGAGCCCATTAAATATATGTCCCCTGAAATGGGTGGGGGGAGGAAATACTAAAATGGGCATGTCTTATACATATACAAAAACTGTAGTAGATAAGATATTCAAGGACTATCCTTAGGATCCCAGAGTGGAGTAGACAGAGACAAGAAGATCCAAATACCTGGTACCCTGACCATTACCTGCTCCGGGCTCTGAGGAGATAATAGAACAAGCATTACTTCTTGCATCTCATTTCTTTTTTTTCCTTCCAATTTGCTGTTACATTTATATTTTAGGTTTCTAATAAAAGTCTGAATCAAGTTTCTTGTTCTCACTGGCCACCTCTGTGAGCTACTGTAAGCATAGTATTTTTGTATCCATTGAAGTATTAGAAATGCAAAAAAATTCCAGCTTAATCCCAGAACAGGCTATACAGCTCAATGCTGGAGAAAACATGTTGCACCCAACCCCACACCACACAGCCCTTCTCCTTGTTGCCCCTGCATTGATACCTATGTTTCACAAAAAGAAAATCCATATACAAAAGACTCCTTAAAAGGCAACAACATCCCCAATTCCAGGGCAGCTCTTGCTGCTAATAACTTGCCAGCCAGGAGAATAGAAAGACTTGGCATTCTCTTCCTGAGGTTTAAAATAAAATTAATCACAATTGATGCAAAAATATGAACAAATAGAAAATTGGCTTAAGGTTTTTTTTTATTGAATGTCCACTCCCCTTTCCCTATTGCCCACACATCCAACCCACTAAGGCAGGAGTAGGCAATGTTTTTTTGGCTAGAGTGCCGAAAAGAACCACAATGCCTACCTTCGAAGGTGCCGGAGTGCTGGCATGCTAGAAAAACAAAATGAGGGCAGGGTGTACATGGCAGGATGCACTGCATATTAGTATAGTTACTAATCATAAATGTTGCCCTTTTTATGGTAAATATCAGATTGTCTAAAAATTGTAAACCTGGTGACAATAAATAAAACTTGATACTCCCTTTGATCTTGTGTATTTGTATTGTGCGGGTCCCCCTGCAACAGCCCCCCAGCCCTGCTCGTGCTCCTTGCCCCCCACCCAAAGCCCCTGCCTCCCAGCCCTGCTCATGTCCCTTGCCCCCCCACCCAAAGCCCCTGACCCCTAGCCCAGGCTCTGTGGCTATCAGCAGACCGATGATGCTCCCCGCTGTGCTGCCCTCACTGCCATTTCTGCAGAGCAGTGTGTGGAACCCAGCATGGTAGGGCACAGTGGGGGACACAGAAAGCTGCCTGCCGCTCCGAGTTCCCCGCTGCCCTGGGCACACTTCAGCTGAAAACAGCTGCTGCCTCCCTGCCTCGACCCCAGCTGTCTCCCAGCCCCAGCCCTGGCCCCAACCCCAGACCCAGGCTCAGGGGAGGCAGCAGATACCGATGATGCTCCCCGCTGTGCTGCCCTCACTGCCGTTTCTGCAGAGCAGTGTGTGGAACCCAGCATGGCAGGACACAGCGGGGGACACAGAAAGCTGCCTGCCGCTCCGAGTTCCCCGCTGCCCTGGGCACACTTCCCCTGCAGGTGGGGGTAGCAGTGAGGGGCACAACCCTGTGTGCTGCCCATGCTGCTCCTGTGCACACAGGAGAAATGTGACCCGGGCAGCACGGAGCTTGCAGCAGGAGGCAGCTTCCCTATGTGGCCCCTCTGTGCGCTGCCACTCTGGGTCTCACACACTGTGCTCCCAGCCCTGCTGCCCTCCCCTGGGCCCTCCGGACCACAGTGTATGTGACCCAGCTGCTGCCTCCCTGCCCCAGCCCCAGCGCCGGCCCCGGCTCCAACACGTGCCAAGGAAAATGGTCTTGCATGCCATGCTAGGCACGCATGCCGGGGATGCCAACCCTGCTCTAAGGTATAATAATGGAGCAACTCAGAACCTTTTACTTCACGTGAGGCCTTTAACGAATGTTTTCCCAAAGCAGTGGCTCTCTTTGGCTCTATGTATGTTAATGTTTCCACAGCATTTTTCATATTTAATAAAATTGTTTCAGGACCAAACTCAAAATATTTCTCCTTGCCTGTTACAGTGCAGCATCACTTATGGCATATGGCTATCAAATACTTCTCTCTCATCCACCCCAGAATTGGTTGCATGTCACTGGCAAGTGAAGAGATCCATATGCATGTATCATTTTACAGGTTTCACAATGCTTTTGATAAACCATACAACATAAATGTAAGAAAACAAGAATATAGGCCTTGCAGTGGAGAAAGTTTTAGGAGTCAGAAGACTTTCTCTCTACTTTCTAAATGGACATGTGAATCAGCCAGAAGTCACAAATCCAAGTCAGAGTGTAGTGAATGGGTTTGGAGCCAGAGCTTCATTCAGCTTCCCTTCATTGATAAAAATATTTCTTCATCTTTCAGCTATAAAAGGTATGAAACAAACAGTTGTAGAAGGCATGTGGATTCCCTGTTTTAAGAGGCTCTTGGGGTCCAGTTTCTTCCCATTACCCAGGTAATGTTCCTCTTTTATCCTTCAATGAAAAAATTGTTTCAGCATCAGAAATTTCTCCAAATGAAACTTGTTACCATGGTTTTCAGAGCAAGGAACCTAGTTTTACTAAAAGCAGCAACAAGCAACTTGTTGCAGCCTCTTGCCATAACTTCTCATTTACTGTGATGTAGACTATAAAGACACTGTCCCCTGTGTCTCTCTATAAGCAAACTGCCTGGTATACTGGGAGTCCTGTCTCAGGTACCCTAAACACTTCCAGCATTCCAGGTTTTGTGTAGCATCTCAAAGGTTAGCCAGAGTTCAAATGAAAACAGAAGTTTCCTAGAACTTTTTGCTTTAGCAAGACTTGTATTTTCTGTCAAATTAAAGTGGTTTATTGACTTTGTAAATGTGATAGTAAATGAATATTCAAGAATATTTGTGGGGAAAAAGTTTGAATTCTTTAATACTCATGCAAGAAATTTAATTCAGGGAGTAATGTTCATTCAGGCAGAAAGGCAGCAGTGGGACCATCTTGTGCAAGCAGCTCAGCTTGATGTTGAATTAATTGATATGCATAATTATTGGCAGACATAATCTGCAGGTGCATTTTAATAAGAGTAACCCAGGTTAGTACCCTAATAAGCTTCTCCAAAACCCATAATGAGCCCCAAGTACTCTACAGAAAGGAAACTGGATTTCTCTTCTCCAAGCAGGCCCCACAACCAGGGAAGATTTGTAAGACAACTCCACAAAAACTAGTGAGATTTAACAGCACCTACCTACCAATAACCAGTGTAAGGGTGCACTCGAAAGCCTTTTATTTGAGTTTTGCCACTGATTCATAATACATGTGCTAATCTCATAGTGCTAGATATGGTGCAGGTGCAATAGATACTCTCTACTCTGGGGATCCTATGGTCTAAACTTGCCTGAGGTCCCAATACCAGTATTGGCAAGACCCTTCACTTCCATGCCTCAAGATCTTACATATTCTAAAACGGAAATATTAAAACTTACAAATTTCATTGGAGGCGGTGGCAACAGAGGCTAAATTCATTAATGTCTCTGCTTGGAGACGCACATATAGAAGAAGGACTGAGGTGCTAGCTGTCATAAATTTCCAACAGACCATTACAGGCTCTTGCATGTCCCTTACAGCTTGCAAAAGCTGTTTCAACTAATGGTATCAGATCCCTTTATGCTCCCTGTGGGATGCTGATCTCAGATTTTTTTTTTAACAAGTGTTTTAAAATGTACTGATGTATTTATTTGCTGCTTGAGTTAGCATCAGGTCTCAGGTGCAAAGAGGTGCTAAAGGTTATATGCCTGGCTCTGAGAAGGACTCAGCTCTAGGAAGAATTCAGGCTCATACTCAGGGGAACAATTCCAGTACTACAGGAAATGTTTAGCTACAGGGTTTGTGATAGGGGAAGAATTTCCTCCCTTTATCACATACCAACCCCAAAACTTCCCTTTCTATTCACCCCCTTAGCAATGTAATATTGATTACAGTAGGATGGAGGTCAAAGGAGCCTGTTAATTCTGCAGAGCTGAAATCCCCATTATTTTTTGCCCTGATAAGGCTGCTTATAACACTGCATTGTGGACTGAACCACTCAAGTCTTTTTCTTTGAAACAAGATCATTGCCATACAAAATCTGGCACCCTGGCTTATTTATTATTGACCCGTCACAGTTTGAAAATGTAGTTTAAAATAAATGAGTCTGAATGCCAGTGAATCTGGAATTATTAAACTGCTTGGCATTGAGGAAATTGCTTTTCATAAACATCCTGAGCTCTTATGGGTTTCTTTTAAAGTGTTTAATACTGTGAGAGTCCAAGTTAATCTGAATCAATCTGCAACTGTATCACTAATGGAAAGGGAAAAATGCATTATTGTTTGATATTGAAGAACTGGAATTAAAAGAAAAAGACTGAGAGGAGAGAAAGGGCTGTGTAATATCCAGACATTACTCTCTGACTACTTGCAGCTATGCAATGTGCTAACACATGGATGGAAATAGGTTATTTCTTTTTCTTCATACCCTATATAAGGTTTATTTTAACATAATTGCAAATATCCAGTGATTTTATCTTTTGATATTGGCAGTTAATCAAAGTTGTCTTCACTGGACAGCTGTTGATGAGAAATGAGGGCACAGTCTCCTCAAAGAGACATTTGAAAAATGAGGAGGTGATTTGGTATGGTTTGGAGTGGGTTTCTAAACCACAGAAATATGCCACTCCTTCACCTGAATCTCAGGAGTATAATCCACCTTGATAACTGTTAATCAACATTAAATATCTGTACTCTGATATTAACTCTTAGAGGCCGCAGCAGATGCTAGAGTCTTACTCTGAGAGTCATCGTTCCCACAATGGAGAGATGGGACCTCCTGTTTGGAGTTTATAATCTGAGTTCATCTTTTTTTTTCTAAAAAGGGATAAACATATTCTGCCAAGAGCAAGAGGGGTGAGAAGGGTTGTTCCTACTAAAAGGGAAATTTTTTTGGAATATCAAATCAGACCACTTTAGGAGGATGGCCCAGATGAGTTCAGAACTCTTCTCACCTCCCAGTCACTTAGTAGGCACAAGTCCCACTTCCACATCTGCACCCACAACAGGGAGGCATGGGCTTCCCCCTTCTAAGTGAATGAAGCCTGGAAAGAACCTCAGAAAGTCAGCATGCAATGGCTACTACAAGGCTGTACAGCAAAGTGGAGGGGATGTAGTGTTAAACCCAGAAACTGGCCCACAATCTACTTTCTAAGTGTGTGTTTTTTGTTTGTTTTTTTTAAATCTTGATGACCATCTGTTTCATAGTTTTACCGTACAATCACCACATCCTTCCCAAATCCTGGACATCCTCCCTTTGGGTAAAAATAATTTTACTCAAAAATCCTGGACATCCTCCCTTCACTCAGCCCACCCCTCCTGAATTTCTGAAGGAATAAGTAATACCCTAGAAGAAGTGAGTTGGTAGATCTAGTCTAGTTGCCAATACATGTAACTACATCATATCTGATGCTTATTGACAGTCACAGCAGAGGTGTCAGAGACCTACTGAGCTATAGAGTGACCTCTTCTATTGCTGCCTTTCAGGTCAGCGTTGAGATTCAATGACCGAGCACAATGCTGCACCTCCCACAGCTTTACAACCTGAACTGGAAGAATTGGCCACCTTGCACCTTTCCCCCTCTAATGAGCAACTGGATAGGCGAGTGAAATTCCTTAGAGGTGATCTTCCATCCAGTCTGAGGAGGCTGCCATTGTACCTGGCTCTTGTCACATACCAAACCGTCAGTGCAAACACGAGAGAAATGAAAAATACAAGTAAAAAGCACAAACAAGAGTTGACCCTTTTAACTTCAAATGTGTTCATGTGCATTATTGCCTATACACTGCTAATGTGGGGGTAGGACTCCTTAGCATCACATTAAAAAAAAGGTAAAAATGAAGAGGATCTGTAGTCAGAAATACATTCTTGTTTGCATTACAGTTACATTGAAGAAAATGAGTAGTTTTTCCCTCCCGGAAAACCAGAGATGTAGCCCAATCTGGGTTGCTATGCAACCAAGGCCTGCACATGGCTGATAACACTCAAGGCATTATTTGCTTGCCTCACTGCACTGACTCAGAACAAAGCCTGGCTAATGAAGCTTTCAAATGCTGTTGGCTCTGCCTTTGACTGTTCAGCACAGTTTCTCCCTGCATGCATGTGACAGTTACAGCAGCAACTCGACATCCCCTCCAACCACCGATGTCTCCCGAGCTTGGACAGGAAAAGCCCAACGGAAAGTGACAGACAGGAGCTGAAGAGAGTGGCAAAATGTCTGACAGATGTAGCTAGTTTTCAAAATGGAGGATAACTATACAGAGCGAGAGGGAAACAAAGGGCTGAAGAACCATCAAGAAGCCATCATCTGAAACAAGGCAGTGGATGCACTGGACATCAAGCAAGGTGCCCTCCAGCTTCTGTTTAAACACCAAATTGAATAGTCATATCCCACTGCAGCCACAGGGAATAGAAACCTTTCTAATAATAGCCCAAATAGGAGGAGGAGGAGACGGAGGAAAGGGGATCCTCTGTGTTGTGCACTTCAAATAACCCTACAACAAAATATGCATTAATGCAGAAAGGACATTTACAAATAAAGTCTTGGAAAACGGCTATGTCAAAATTAATTTAGTTTTGAACTTACTGAGTCCAGACATGAATGAACTGCAGTTTTTTCTGGACTATCCCTCAGCCAGAGGAAGGCGTATGGCAGACAGAAGAACCGTTCCCAGCAAAATAGTACTTTTCTCCACACATGGTTTCTCTCCACATAAGGTGAACGCATCTTACAATATTTACTGCAGTTCCTCTGACCTTCATTGCTAAGCCCATTGCTAACAACAAAATTGTCAGGGTTTTACCCTTTTTCAGAAAGAGCAGTTAGGTACTCTCCTTTCCTCTTATCTCTCTTTCCTAGCTGCCCCAGCGTCTGCCGAATCAGTTCTTTTCACAGCAGAGCAAAACATACAGGGAGGAGGAAGAAAGTTTTCCTTGTCCTATTTCATGAGTTTCTCATCTCTCTTGAAGAGACCATGTTCAAATCAGCTGGGCATATCCCGCAGGATCCCCTACCTGCAACTGTAGGGCAGTCATGGCACTGATGTACTCAGCACTTCTCTAATCTGGCTGTAAAAAGTGTCCAGATCCATCCTGGGGTTTTACACCGCAGTACATCCCCTCTTGTTTCTTATTGCTTTCTAGGTAATGTCCACATCTGTGCCCCTATGGGCTTGCCTGCAAAAGGGAAGCTATCGTGAAATAGGCTTTTGAAAATATGAAGTGCCAGACCTGTTTGGCACAACACCCAGCACGGGCACGTGAGGCCACACTTTGGAAATGGATGAAGCTAAGCACTCCCGAGGCTCTCTAGGTCTGTCATGGACTCATTCACATGGGAAGCCACTGCATAACAGCCATTCCAAGCTATTTCCCCAGTAAACAAGCCCTCTTCAACATCCAGGAGTGTCTGACTCTTCCTTTTCAGGAGATATTTTCTCCTACAGTCCAATGTGTGTGTGCAGTAAGGGCAAAGGGGTGTTTTGTTTCTATTTCTGTAAGGGGAAAAGGACTGATTAATTTGTAGTAAAATATAAAAGAGGAGCCATGTTGCCTCTTCTGTCAGAACCATGGAGATGAACAGTAGAAAGATGAAAATATAAAACAGTTCTCCCAAAGCCTGCTATTACTGAAAGAATCAAGATTTTTTTTTGTTTTGGCTGACAACTGAATTGACTCACAAGGAAGCATGCTGCCTGCAGAATTGCCATTTTTGATAAAGCCTTTGGGTTGTTACGGGAAGTCTCTCTTGCAACTATCAACCAGACGTAACTCTGCTTAGCTCAGGAAAGTCAAGAGGGAAGCACAACAAAAGAGATTACGGCTGCAGGCAAAATTATATAGCAAGAGACAATTATATGGCTCTGCCATTAAAACCAATGCATGAAAAGCTCTAAAACGCATGTAATTTGTGCCTCTTCTGAAATCTGCAAACCCCTTCCCTGTCTGAATAAGGCTCTTTGAGTCCATTTTTCTGTCCCAGGCAGGCAAAGTGCAGCCAGGCTTGATCGATTTGTTAATTACAGTAATTTTACCTTAAATACAGGCAGCTGAGTGTTCATCAAGTCACAAATTTGCTGTTTAGTAAGAGACCTCCCCCCAGCTAAATAATTAGGGATAATAATAAGTGGCTCATAATAAATGCAACACACAACAACATGTGCTAAGAACATGATGCAGAGTCAGGAGGGCTATTAGGGAACCCCCATGACTATTTCTCCTTTTGAAAAAAAACAATGCAATATCCTTAATTGTCTCTCTTGAAAACCAGAGCTGGCTCTGTTGGTTTGTTATAAGTAATACACAATTATTTCCTTTTTGGCTGCCTCTTGTTGTGTCCGGAGAACGGCTTACTACAGAGTCATCAGCACAGACAAGAGCAACACCCTCAAGTTATATTGTCTGGTATGAAAAGCTGCTATGTGAGGCAGCAGGCAGGACATATTATTTATTTACTTTCTCTCCTCACAGCTTTCCAAGCTTTGTTAATCCTCAGAGTAGCTGGTTTACACACAGTTATTTTGACTTCTATGTCCTATACCTGCCAACATCATTCATGGATCTGAATTTGCATAAATGTAATTTGATCTAGTCTAGACCTAAAAATATGACCTGATTGCAAGGGTCAGTATAGCTGTATGAATACAATAGCACTAGTTGCATTGATGCAGTTTGCCCTGGAGTCTCAGACAAGAGTCAGGCCCACTGATACAGAGAGGCTTTGCCTTAAGTAGGTAGCCATAGATGAGGCAAAAATCGCAAGGCTTGAATAGGAGAACAGCTTTCCAGCATTCCCACTACATTTGAAGCCCATACCAAGTATAAGCCCCTGCACGATCTTTAAGTATTCAGTGTTACCACATATTTAGGCAGTTCAGTTGTTCTCCCAAAGTAAAACACACAACTCATTCAGCCTGTCTTTGTATTTGCAGTTTTGAGGTTTGGCCAGAAGGGGCACTTATCCCCGTTACACCTCTCTTGTTACCACATTACACTTTCCCTATGTCCATGTGACAAAAATGCCATTAAGCTAGCTAAATAGCTATCCACATTGCATCTGATTTTATTGTTTTAGATTTTTTTTATCGTGGTAATTTAAAACACCTCCAACATGTTTTATTTTTAGCTCCTGAATTTCTTCCATGAGGGGTTTTTTTAGCCTTTTAAATTTTCAACGTGGATCTGACTTACACCCAAAAGCATGATTTTCCGTGCTTTGCAACTATTACACCGCCAGGTGCCACTTGGGTTCACTTGGTAATCCATGGAAATACATTGAATTTCTATTGCAATACTTCAGCAAGACTCCGGGTGCTAATCTTGCAAATTTTTACTGGTGATTTAGTTGAAGGTTCAGATTATGAAAAATATAACTTTTTTGGATTCAAAAAAAATTGTTCCCTGTGCTAGCATGTACTTTGTGGCAAAGATCAAATTGTTATGGGTCATGCAGTTCAAGACTCAGGTTAATTAAAATTACTTTTTTTTGGACTGGGTTTTTGGTTTAGCAGGGCAGGGAGGGTAGGGGTAACCCAGGTGGTAAATGTAACCCAGGTGGTACTCAGAGGACGTACCCCCTTTCTAACTGAAGGGATTTAGCAGGTGTAGTGCACTATGGGAGGGGTAGCCACTTATGGGGGAGCAGCTCTCCTCCTATCCCCTATAGAGTAGAGCCAAGACCATTT
>NW_005842553.1:949608-952448 GCF_000455745.1 Alligator sinensis
GGGGGGGGCAAAGGGACCCTGGGAGATAATGGTACCACACCTCCAGGCACCTGGGGTGGGGGGGAACCATGGGAGCAGAGGGGAGTCAAAGGGATTTTAGGTGAACGTACACATATAATAGAGACAAATCAACAACAGGCTTGGGGCACAGGGTTCACAAAATATAAGACGCAGGGTTTCCCAAAATATGAGGTCCCACAAAATTTGAGGCACAGACACCCCAGTGGGTTAGGGTAAAAAAGGCGAGGGGAACCCGCCTCCCCAGTGGGGATTCCCTTTTGCAGGCAACTTAACCCTCTGGTGCCCCAGCTGGGAATCGAACCCAAGTCAGGCAAAAACTATACAATTAAGCAATCAATGCCTGGGCTGCTGCTGCAGGCTCTAGTACCTCCAAGATCCTCCATGTGCTGTTTGCACACTAAGCTACCCAGCTTCATGCCGGGGGGGTGGGTCAGAAAGTACCCAAGCTGCACACCGTTCCTGGGAGGGTAGGGGGCTGCAGATCAGGAGTGAAGGGCCCCAGCAGTGTATTGTGAGGCCTGTACTAAACTGTTATATGTGGCTGTTGCACCCAGCTCTGGGGTAAATCTCAGCCCTCCCCATACACTGTTATATGCAGCTGTTATACTCCAAAGCTGGGCACATATCTGCCATTCCCATGTACTGTTATATGTGGCTATTATACCCCAGAGCTAAGGCTACCCCATGCCATGCCTCTGTAGCACTGAGGGACTCTCTTGGACCAGAGGCTTCACACCACATCTGTCAGCCGTGCTGGGGTGGTGGTTTTAGGGTGACCCCACTGGTCACCCAGCCAGTTCCCTCATTGCCAGGATAGCTCCCCCTGACACCAACCACAGTAGCAGACCCTGGTACTATCTCCTCATCTCTCTGGATACAACTGTGTTGACCCACATCAAAATAACTTTGAAATGAAACACCCATCAAAATTTCTCACAGCCCTAGAAACCATGTCTGACTGTATGAAAATAAAAAAAAAATGTTCACTCAAAAAGAGTGTGATCATTGATTTGTCATGCTTTGGGGTGCCTCTTACTCCCAACCCACAGCCTTGCCCCCCCCCATCCCAGCGCTGCCAGTGCCCTCACCCGAGGCCCCAGCCAAAAAAGCAGCTTCATTGGAATACTGTTAATGCAGACAAATCAATTCAAAGGGGGTCACCACCCCTGGATTCGGCCAGAGTCACTCAACTGGTTATACAGGTTCTGTTGAGGAATCTTAAGGTAATGGTCTGAGGCAGGATGGGAAATGGTCCTCGCCAGTCCTACAGGAGGCACAATATACAACAATCACACAGAAGACATTATCATGCTTTACAGCCAAGCTACTGCCCCTCCAGCCCTTCCTGTGTCTCTCACTCCCAACCTGAAGCTCCCCACCCCACCAGCCCTGCAGGCGCCTCTCATTCCTAGCTAATCTGCAGCCGCGCCCCCAGCCCAGCTGGTGCACATCACTCCCTACCTACAGCCCCCTGCCCCTTCAGCCCAGCTGGTACCCCTCACTTCTGACCCGCAGCCCCCTGCACTCCCAGAAAGAGGCAACAGTATGACTGTCAGGCAAAGCTATGGCAAGCAGAGGGTGTTCAAAGGTGGGTAGGGACACGCTGCTGGAGACAGAACTAGGTTCAGAAGGAACAGGCATACCAGAGAAGGGGGACAAGCTTGGGGGGTAGAGGACAGGAGGGGGAACAAGTACTGAAGGGATCTGTTTGTAGGCTGGGGGGCTATGACTGCAGGTGATGATGATCTGTCATTGCAGGAGTGAAAAGATTGACATGCAGATAGACTAAGTGATAAGAAAATTCCTCTGCCCCTGCCCTGCGGGGGTGGGGGTGTTATCTCATGCTGGTCACTGTGTGGTGATCCCAGGTGGGGGAGGGGGAGTTGAAGTAGACTGATTGCAGCCCCCCTCACCAACCCCACTTTGGGGGAAGCTGTCCTGGTATCCAAAGAATCTTAATCAACCTCAATAAGAACCCCAGCCCACCCCCACGCTGGTTCCCAGCTTTGGAAAAAGTCCTGCTTTTTGATGGGAGGATGCAAATGACAGGAGGCACAGGATTCTTTCTGTTTTACATAAAAATTCCTGTAGTAATGTTTCCATTCAGGCTTTAGCCTGGGTACATGATACCCAGATGCCAACACACAGGGAAGCGGGGGGGGGGGCAGCAACAACGTTTGTGTACCCTTGTGTAACCCTAAGTGTACCCCACACGCAGCGCCTGGTGCAACAAGTGTGCAGAAAAAGTGGGGGGCAGAACTGCTTCGGGACCAGGCTTGGGCAGGGGGGCTGCCCATTTGGGACGCCTGCAGTATAGACCCCTGATGCCAATCCAGACTTGTAAGAGGGAGGCAGGCAGGTTCACTCTTGCAGGCCTTTGCATGAAAAGATTTCCCACCGCAACCAGCAGTGCCCCATGCAACAAGTGCCCAGAAAAAAGCACGAGGCTTTGCCAGGGAGGTGGGCAGCACTGTTTATTGAACTCATAGCCCCCACAAAAATCCCACAGCTCTCAAGCAAAGCCACCAACAATCCCCCCACAAAAAGCAACCCAGCACGACCCAAGAAAAGAAACCAACCAAAATATCAAATCTTGTTCTAAAACACCACCTGGCAGTGAAGAAAGGGCAGGAGGTTAAAATTGTTCTGATGTGCCCCCTAGCACATTTTACTAGTTATAGCATAATAAGCCATTATGTGGTAAATCACGTCCACATTACTGAATTAGTCATCATAAACTAAGAAAGGAAAATTAAGCCAGGAACATTTTTAGCAGGTAAATGCCAATTTGGAGCAGGGTGGAACCCAGAGTTCAACAG
>NW_005842553.1:952497-957576 GCF_000455745.1 Alligator sinensis
ATTCAACCCAAGGAAGACCAGAGCCAAGAGCAACTGCTGGAGCCTGCCAGAGAAGTTGGTATCTGTAGAGCAAAAATGGGGATGCAGGGTTCCAAATTCCCCCCCTGACAATGTTGTCTACTTCTCCAGCCTCCAACCCACATGAATCACTCTCTCCCACCCAGGCCCACACACTGATTGTACTTCCCGAACACACTTCCTCACATGCTGAAGCTGCTTCCCAGTGCTGCCCTCAGCACTGGGCTTTTCTGCTTCAGCTCTAGCTGCACTATCCATTTGGCTCCTCAACATGGGAGGGCAAGGTGGGGTGGGGCAGCATCTCCTCTAATCCCCTGCTTCCCAATGTCACAAAGGAAGGAGCAAAAGGGAATTTCTTCCCCCAACACTACCAGTCCTGGCATAGAACCATAATGGAAGCCAAAAAGATGACAAGAAGAAACCAGCTGTTGGAAGGAGGAACACGTGCTTCATATACATTCCTAGCCCCTCAAGAGTTTTGGAGGTCTGCCAGATCCAGGTGTTGAAGGAGAAAGAAGGAGAAGAAAGCCATAGAGGATGTTGTGCAGATATTATTTGCTGCCTCTTCCCGAGAGGTGGGGAAGTGAAGACCACCAGTCACAAGTGGTCTCACAGAGGCCAGCTGTTCCTTATAGGCTTTGCAGGTTTCAGGCAGACAAGGTTCCTTGGGTAGATATAATATCTTTTATTAGACCAACTCAGTAGTTGAACAAATTATTTTTTGCAAGCTTTCAGGCACAAACACTGTTGTCAGGCCTAGAGAGAGTTTGCTGGTGAATTGTATGCTTTCCTGGGTAGACTAGAAGCCAATATGCAAAATGCAGGCTGTAGTTATTAGATGGCAGGCAGGTTACAATGTGCCATAAATCCAATGTCTATATTTAGTCCATGATTTTTTGTATTCAGTAGATTTATGAAATAAAGTTCATAAGCTGTTCTACAAAAGGTATTTTGTAATTTTCCTTTGAGGATTAGAACTGAGGGATTGAAGAGAGAGCGCTTGTCCTGTGAGAAGTGTGCCCCCGCAGGTAGTTGGGTATTTTTCTCTTTGATAGATTTTTGTTGTGCATTCATTCTGGTACACAGTTGTTGTTTGGTTTCTCCTACATATTTTCCATTAGGGCATTTAGTGCACTGGATGAGGTATATTACATTTCTGAAGGTGCACATATAAGATCCAGGAATGCTGATGGTTCTGTTGTGGGGCATAGTTATTGTGGGAGTGTGGAGAGGTGTTGGAAGGTTTTACATTTCTTGTCCTGGCACTGCTTGGATTCATTCAGTGTGTTTTGGGCCGTAGGAAGTTTGCTCCTGGTGATGAGGTTAGTGAGGTTCAGTGCTTGTTTAAAGGCTAGGATGGGTGGTTCTGGAAAAATCTGTTTAAGACATGGGTCTTCTTTTAGTATGGGTTGCAGTTGTTTGAGGATTTTCCGTATAGGTTCCAAGGAAAGATGGTAGGTCATAACTAAGGGAGTGTGATTTGTGGGGATTTTCTTTTTGTACTGCAGCAATTCTTCATGCGGTACCTGGGTGGCTCTTTCAACAGTACAATCTTTCTCTCTGGAGGAGTGTCCTTGTTAAGTGAAAGCCCTTTAGAGATTTGCAAGGTGACGATCACGGGTATTCTCCTCAATGCAAGTTTGGTGGTATTGGAGTGCTTGGCTGTACATTACAGCTTTCTTGGTGTGTTAAGGTGATTGCTGGTTCTGTGCAAATATGTACATTGGTCCATGGGTTTCTTGTATATGGTGGTTTACATTTTACTTTTCTGGATATTGATCATAACGTCTAAAAAGGAAATGTTGTTGCTAGAGTATTCAAGAGAGAGTCTGATGGAGGAGTGATGATTATTGGCGCTATGTGAAGCTTCGGTACTCGATTCGATTCAGTGGAGATTCAGCCTGATTTGGTAGCCAAATCTCTGAATTCAAAGCAAACCATAGGACCCTTTAATCTCTCCAAATCAAATCAGAACCCTCCAAATCGATTTGGAGAGATTTGGAAAGATTTGGAGATTCGAACATAGACACAACTTTAAATGTTTTTTCAAAGGTAGCAGGGGCTCATGATTGCTGCGATGCTAGGATACATGGAGTGTCCCACAGAAGCATGGGGGCTCCCCAGAGCACTCAGCAGCAGACCCGGAAGGGGACCAGAAGCACTTCCAGTCCACTTCCAGGTCCACTGGGGAGCATGCTGGGGGGCCCCCAGTCCCCCCGGCTGAGTGACTAGTGCCTCCTGGGTCTGGGGGGGCCCCCAGGGTCCCCCTGTGGCCGATTGCCATGCCAGGGAGGCATGGGGGGGCCCCCAGCACACTCCCTGGAGGACCCTGAAGTGGACTGAAAGTACTTCCAGTCCACTTCCTGGTTTATTGCTGTGCACGTGGAGGCCCTCCCCACACTCTTGTGAGATGCTCCATGCACCCCAGCATAGCAGCAATCACGAGCTGTGCCTGCTACCTCAAGGTATGTAGAAAAAAACATTTAAAGCAGTGTCTATCTCTGAATCAGCATCAAATCTTCAGATTTGGATTCGGCTGAATCAAATGAGTGACAGTGATCCGAATCAATGAATCAAATCACTATCCCCGATTCAGGCTGAATCCAAATCACATATGACCCGCTTTGCACACCCCTAATGGTTATTAAATTTGTGATGGTGTAACCCAGGCGGTACTCCAAGAAGTACCCCCTCTCCAATTGAAGAGATCAAAGCAGGTGCACAAGTGCTGTGGGAGGTGTAGCAACTCTCCTCCCCCTATAGAGCAGAGCCAGACCACCAATGGGGCCTTAACCATATACCTTTTAATGAGAGAACAGTACTGGGAACATAACAGCCATAAACCAGGGGTTATAGGGGACACTACAATGCCCCGAGGGGGCAGGCTTCAACAAAGGTTAGACACTTACAATCATTGACAAAAGACAGGGTTAACAAAATATAAAACACAAACAGCAGAACAAACAATACTGGTTGGTGAAATGTAAAAGGCACAAAATACAAAATGTCATATAACAAGGAATATAGGGCCAAGGTATCTGGAGCGGGGGAAAAAGGGAAAACACAATGACCCCTTTCCAGGGTAGCATGTATTTCACCCTGTTACTTCACACAGCCTAAGTCAACCCAGCTGGAACTTGAACTCAGATCTCCCACATGGTAGGAAGAAACTCTACTACACAACCACCAGTGTTGATACTGCTCTAAGCTACAAGGGGTCTTGACCTTCCAAGAGCCCAGGCCTCACATTGACCTGCCTGACCTCTTATTGGAGGAGATGGAATCAGAGTCACCCAGAGAATTGGGGAGATTCATAGATGCTGGGGTTGGAAGGGACCTCAATGGATTTCATATCATATATTTCATATCATAGACATTAGGGCTGGAAGGGACCTCGGAAGATCATTGAGTCCAGCCCCCTGCTCAAAGGGCAGGAAGTCAGCAGGGGTCATAGGATCCCAGCAAGATAAGCATCCAGTTTGCTCTGGAATGTGTTCAATGTAGGTGCTTGAACCACCGCCGGTGGCAGGCTGTTCCAGACCTTGGGGGTTTGGACAGTAAAGAAATTCTTCCTTATGTCCAGCCTGAAACGGTCTTGTAGTAGTTTATGACCGTTAGACCTAGTCATCATCCCTAGGGGCGCTCTGCTGAACAAACGTTCCCCCAGATACTGGTGGTCACCCCTGATAAACTTATAGGTGGCCATCAGATCACCCCTGAGCCTGCGCTTTTCCAGGCTAAAGAGCCCCAGGGCTCTCAGCCTGTCATCGTAGGGTCTGCTTCCCTGACCTCTGATCATGCGCGTGGCTCTTCTCTGGACTCTCTCAAGCTTCTCCACATCCTTTTTGAATTGTGGAGCCCAAAACTGGAATCAGTACTCCAGCTGCGGCCTCACCAAGGCCGAGTACAAGGGGAGAATGACGTCCCGGGATTTGCTTGAGAAGCATCTATGGATGCAAACCAGCATTTTGGTTGCTTTACTAGCTGCAGCATCGCACTGCAGGCTCATGTTCATCTTGTGGTCAATGATGACCCCCAAGTCTCTTTCTTCCATAGTGCTAGCCAACATAGCAGTGCCGATCCTATAAGGATGCTGCGGGTTTTTTTCCCCAAGGTGGAGAACCTTGCATTTATCGGCATTGAACACCATCAGATTCTCGTCCGCCCACTTGCTGAGCCTGTCCAGGTCAGCCTGGATAACCTGCCTGTCTTCTGGTGTGGATGCTTTGCCCCAAAGTTTGGTGTCATCGGCGAACTTGGCCAGTCCGCTTCTGACTCCAGCATCCACATCATTAATGAAGATGTTGAACAGTATGGGTCCAAGGACAGAGCCTTGGGGGACCCCACTGGTCACAGGACACCACGATGAGTGACTTCCATCGATTACTACCCTCTGGGTCCAACCCCGGAGCCAATTTTCCAGCCAGCGGATCGTGGAGGACCCAAGGCGACAATTGGCCAGTTTCTCCAAGAGGCGATCATGGGACACCAGATCGAAGGCTTTTTTGAAGTCAAGATATATGACATCAATCTCTTCTCCCTTGTCCAGGTGATAGGTCACCTGGTCGTAGAAGGAAATGAGATTGGTCAAGCAAGACCTACCCGCAACAAACCCGTGCTGGCTATCCCTTAAGATGTTGGCGTCGGCCAGTCCATTAAGGATGGCCTCTTTAATAAACTTTTCTAAGATCTTCCCCGGGATAGAAGTCAGGCTGATGGGCCTATAGTTAGCCGGATCCACTTTCCTCCCTTTCTTGAAGATAGGCACCACATTGGCCTTCTTCCAGTCTTCGGGCACTACACCAGAGCGCCAAGAGTTTTCAAAGATCCGTGCTAGAGGCTGGGCTATGATGCTCGCCAGCTCCTTGAGTACCCTGGGGTGAAGATTGTCAGGGCCAGCTGACTTGAAGGTATCCAGCTTCTCAAGATGTTCCTTCAGAAAGTCAGCATTAAGGGAGGGCAGGGGATCACCCTCACCCGGACTTCCCGGCCCTGTAGCGGGCATGGGCGTCCCATGGGACTGATGAAAGACTGACGCAAAGTACCTATTTAATAGGTACT
>NW_005842553.1:957750-958912 GCF_000455745.1 Alligator sinensis
TTAGCCTCAGGAGGTCTGCTAGGTCCCTGGAGAGCCAGGGGGGCTGCTGTGCCCTCTTGCTGCCTTTCCTCCGAGATGGAATAGACTTAGTTTGTGCATTGAGGATCGCTCCCTTGAGGAGCAACCACTCTTCTTGAACTCCCCTCTCCCTGTGGTCATGGTCCCTTAGGGCCTCACTGACAAGCCTCTTGAGCTTGTCAAAGTCGGTTTCCTGAAGTCAAGGACTTCCGTGTTGCTGACTGACTTGCCAGTTTTTCGGCAGATGGTGAAGGTGATCAGCTCGTGGTCGCTGTCACCCAGCTTCCCATCGATCACTAGGTCGCCGACTAGGTCATCCCCAGTAGCCAGTACCAGGTCAAGCAGCACTTTGCCTCTCGTTGGCCCGTAGACTTCTTGAGTCAGGTAGAGGTCATCCACGCACAAGAGGAAGCTTTGTGAGCGCTCAGATTTTGCTGAACAATCCTCCCACGAGATGTCCGGGTAATTGAAGTCACCCATGACAACCATGGTCCTGGAGCATGCTGCATCAGCCAGTTCCTGGGCAAACTCCTGGTCGAGCTCAGGACTTTGGGTGGGAGGTCTGTAGTAGACTCCCACCATTGTGTCCCCTGTGCCGTGTTCCCCACGGATTTTAACCCAGAGGGTCTCCAGTCGTCCACCCTGGTCACCAATATCAGCTTGCAGGGACGTGTAGCTTTCCTTAACATAGAGAGCTACACCCCCGCCCCTTTTATCTACACAATCCCTCCTGTACAGGGTATAGCCATCTATACCCGTGGTCCAGTCATGAGTCTGATCCTATGGCAGGAGATGCTTGCTCTGAATGGTCAGCCTTTCTCCTTAGTTGAATGGCCAGGGTTCAGGTGGCTCATGGCACTCATGGCCCCATCATACCAAGTTCCCACATGCACCACCTTTAGCAGGACGGTGGTACCCTCCCTGTATAAAGCATGCAGGGAGTACTTTAGGGAGGAGCTGTACAAGGGAGGTCCACAGGTAGCCTTGCACTTCACCTTGGACATCTGGAGCAGCCAGGGTGGATATCATGCCTACCTCCCACTCACTTGGCACTGGTGCCCTGGTCAATATGGTCAAGGCCATCCATGATGCCAACTTTGTTGGCATCTGCTGTGTGTGCGGGCTGCCTCCCGATCCTGTCCAC
>NW_005842553.1:958997-962430 GCF_000455745.1 Alligator sinensis
CGCATGCGGGCTGTGGCCAGCAGCCCGGGCACGCGGGGTCAGAGGAAACCGTGCGGCGGCAAGGCACGCACGGGCTAGAATTAGTCACAGAGGCGTAGTGGTTGATTCAAAGATTATTTACTTACACCCAAGATGGTCACGGTGTAGGCTGGACAGTTTCCAGGTTCAGCTCCGCTTAAATTCTCGTTGGAGGACTACGACAAACTCGGTTCTTGGGCCCCGGAGTTGTTAAGGCTCCGCGGGTTCGGCAATTTCTTTCCCACGGAGTTGTCGAAGCTCCGTGGGTTTGGTTCGGCTCTCTGGCCCCGGAGTTGTTAAAGCTCCGTGGGTTTGGCAATTGAGTATATAGGATAGGGATATGTCTAGGATTGCGCTCGGCGACGGGGAGAGACCAGAGGCTGTTTAGACCTCTATTGCCTTCTTAAGAAATGTGTTGGGTTCATAGCGATCCGCAGCGCTTAGAGATCTTCACTCTCTCCCTCTCGGACTCCAATTGCTTTCTCTCCAACTTGGGCAGAAACCACCCAAGCTCTTTATATGGCTAGCAAGCCAATTGCTAGCCGCCACGTGTGCATAATTCAGCACAAGCCAATAATGGGGCTCGAATTAAAATACAAATGGCGGGAACTCCTTTGCACCGTGCATTTCTGAGATGCAAAAGAAATGCACCATGCAAAGAAAGCTACAAATTTGGTGGGAAAATTCTCCGTTGCACCGGAGTTCTTCTCTGTAGCAGAGAACTCCACCGTGCAAAGAAGCTGCAATTTAACGGGAACATAATTTAGCAGTGCCGAAGCACACACAAATAAAAACTCACAACTTTGGGTTGTGACACTGTGTGATGCACAAGTTCCACCTCATAGTCAGGGATGCCTTGGAGGGAGATGGGGCTGCCAGTGATGGTGCCATCACTACCACCCAGCTTATTTAAAAATGCAGAAAGGTGATGGGCTACTTCCACTGCAGCATCAAGAGGGTAAGATGCTGCAGGACAAACTGGCAGAGCTGAGAATCCCGCAGCACAAAATCATGCAGGATGTGGAGACTCAGTGGAACTCCACATACCCAATGCTGGAAAGGCTGGTAGAGCAACAGAAGGCCGTCCATGAGATGGCCTTGCTCAGGGAGATTGGGATCAGCGGCCCACTTAACAAAACACAGTGGGATATCATCTCCCAGATCTTGGTGGTCCTCAAGCCATTCCTCGAGGCCACTGAGATCCTCAGCACTGGCGATGCCCTCCTTTCAAATTCAAACAAGCACTGAACCTCACTAACCTCATCACCAGAAGCCAACTTCCTACAGCCCAAAACACATGAAATGGATCCAGACCATGCCATGACAAGAAATGCAAAACCTACCAACATATCTCCAGTACCACCAAAAACTGCGCACCAGAATCTATTACAGACAAGAATAAACAACTACCTGTAGGGGCACATTTCTCACAAGAAAACCACTGTCTCCAGTCTCTCAGTCCTGGTCCTCAAAGGGAATTTACAAACCACTTTTCATAGACAGGCCTATGAACTTCAATTAATCAGCCTCCTGGATAAAGAAACTCACAGACTTAATCTAGACATTGGATTTATGACACACTACAACCTACTTCACACCTGACGCCCCCAGGTACCTCTCCACTTTTACCTGCTACATCCCCCATTCCCCCTACGCCAGCCTCTCTATCATCCCCTGATGCCTCCATTTCCATTTTCACTGACTGGCTTCTTTGCCTGCACTGCATGCTAGCCTCTGGCTTCTTTACTATTCCTTCCATCCAGGAGGAAAACACACACACCCACCCCACTAGATGCTTCCTCAGCCTGATGAAGGATTTTTAAACCTGAAAGCTTGCAAAGAGGAATTTCTCCAACTACTCAGTTGGTCTAATAAAAGATATCAGATTGATACTAAGAACATTGTCTGAGCTATGTCCTTAAACCAACACGGCTGCAACCTACACCCCTTAAACACACACACACACGTGACATGAGTTTTCATTTCAGCAGTTTGAGATGCAGTTTCACAGAAACCTCTGCACCACTCTGCCTGAAGCCTGACAGGCCTCCCTCATGCCCGCACAAGGGGCTATGTATGTGGCAGGACAGGTGCTAATGAGGGCAGCCAGTTAATGCCCCGCTCCCAGACCTGGAGGTGGCAGTTTAGTTTCTCCCCAGCCAGCAGAGGAAGAACATCTCCCTGCTGAGCTTCCATTCCAGAAAGAACTTGGAAATAAAAAAACTGGGGCTATCGGGGAGGAGGAGACCCCACATCATCCCCGGCATGACCTAAAACTGCACCCTACCAGGGTAGGGAGGCCTAGGGTGGACTGCCAGTGGTGCAGCAGCCCCAGGAAATGCCAGGACCGCAAACCTCCCTGGTGAAAGGCAGGTAGGAGCAGGAAGCACCTGATAACCTCCAGCCATGGCACAGTCCTGACTGGGGAAAGCCCAGACCTATAAGATCTTTGAGAGGCCTGAAGCTTACTGGTTGCAGTGGAGTTGTGAGGATGAGAACAGGGGCTACTATCCCTGCAGTTTTCACCCCACTGCAACTTAACACACACACAGAGTCACATGGCACGAGTTTTGCTTGTCAGCACCTTGAGGCGCAGTTTCCCAGAAACCCCTGCACCCATCTCCTTGAAACCTGAAAGGCCTCATGCCCTCAGAAGGGGCTACCATCTCGGCTGGTTTTATCCCAATCTGTCAAAAAATGACAAAGTTATAGGTATTTCAGTGATTCCCCATTATAGTCTATGGCCGAATCGCCGAATCTCTTCAAATCAGTGCTGAATCTTCCAAAGGCGATTTGGCCGAATCAATTCAGAACAGTGATCTGAATCTCTGAATCGAATCGCTGTCCTCCAAATCAGCTGAATCCAAATTGAATACTTCCCTATTCGCACAGGCCTACCATATTGGTATGGGAAGTTGGTATATAAGCTTGTAACACCCATGGCAGCTAGAAGAGTATTGTTGGGAAGGTGGTCTGTTTTTAAGTTTTCGTAGAAACACCGTTGCATCTTGGACAACACTCAGTCTTTGGGTGACAAAAGGTTTTAGGATGGATTTGATGAAACCTGATATTTCTTCAGTTAAGGTTCCATGGTTGGACATTACGGGCCTGTCCACACCAGCGTGCACATGTCTCTTGCAGCGCAGGGAGAAAATTAGATCCCTGGATATCCAGGGGTCTAAAAAAATCGAAGCTGAAAAAAGTGGCACAGGCCAGGACCGTGCCCTGAGGCAACTGGAGGCTGGGTCCTCAACGAAAATGTTCTGGCTGCCAGAGCATCTCTATGTTTGGCCCCTCACCCTGGTGCTGAAACATGCAGTGGGCCAGACCACATGTTTCAGCACCAGGGCTCCGATGCTGGTGATTAAGGGGTCGGGGGGCTGGAGAAGGAGGGAGGGGACCATGGGGGGGACCC
>NW_005842553.1:962775-964737 GCF_000455745.1 Alligator sinensis
CGGCGTTGGGGGGGCTGCAACATCTGGTGGGGGATGGGTCCAGTTGGGGAACCAATCAGGGGGCTGGGGTGGGGCATGTGGGCCTTGCAGGGGGGGTAGTAGCCCCTGCAGGGGCCATTTGGCCCCCATTGGGGGGTTGTACCCATTGGGGGCCAAATCCCCTATTGGAAAGCCAAACCCTTTGTGTAGGGGCCGAGCCCCTTGTGTGGGGGATGACCCCCCTTTTGGGGAGCCAAACCCTTTGTGTGGGGGACAAACCCCCTGTTGGGGGGGCCACAGCCCTTGTGCAGGGGACAAACCCTTTGTGTGGGGGCCATCGCCCTGTGGAAGGGTAGCAAAATATGTATTCATGAATTCATGAAACCTGTATTTAAAGTTCACTTTATTATTATAAGAGACTTGCTTTAACACTGTAGATACATCAATAAAACATTGTCCAACTGATCACTGTCTCTGTCTCAGTCTCACTCTCTCTCTTTATAGTGGTCTTTTGTTTTACTTGTGGAGGAACATGGATTTGGGGGTATTTTACAGAGTGATTTTGGGATTTTTTTTATCAGGGATTTTTCAGTTTTCCAATAGGGAACACCAGAATTCCTGCTAGGGAGGCCAGTGGCAGGACCCTGCTTGCTCAGAGCTGGCACCTTGGACCTATCTGGCTTGGCTGACCTCCTGGACAAATGGGGCCAGAAGGACATGCTTTGAGAGTTCAAAGCAGGCCACCACGCCCGGAACATCTTCCAGGTGATAGCTGCCCAGATGGCCAGACAGGGGGCACAAATGGCAGTAGTGACACACAAAGGTCAACCCTACAACTGCAGTCCACTGGCAGCTGGCCTAGAGGGGCAGATGCCTCTACTGGCTCTGTAGTCCCCATCCAAGTCTGGTAGGTGTGCAGTGGGTCACAGCCAGGCAGCAGCCCCCACTGCCAGACTGCTGCAGTGGGTAGAGGGTGCAGGGAGCTCTCAAGAAACTCTCAAGGCTGCTTCCGGAGTCCAGCTGGCACAACGGGTATTGTCCCCGGGTACCACTTGGCTGGGCCCCAAAAGCTCCTGAGAGCTAGTAGCCCTGAGCTACTTGCCAGTGGCTTTTTATACTGCTGGGGCAGACAGGGCAGCTTTTTATACTGCTAGGGACAGCACAGGTGCTGGCCCCAGGCTCTAGCTCCCCCTGGCTGCAAATCCAGGAGGAGCCAAGCAGGGTTATTTTGCCCCAAGTGGCACAATTTGCTCCACAACAAAGTACATGTCCAAGCACGTGCGCTGAAGCAAAAAGCCCCGGCTGAAATTTGCACCACTTCTATTTGAGCTGGTGCAAGCGCACATGCTTGCATGTGTAGACGCGCCCTACAGGTCTGCCTGGGTTTCTGTGTACGTGGATTTTAGGAAGCATGTAAAAAGTCGTTGGACTGGGTAGTGGGGGGGGGAAATCAAGTTTTGTAGTTTTTCTTATAGTTCAGATTGAAATGATGTGATGATGGTGTCTCGGACGGCCAGGGCCGACTCGAGTTACGCTCGTACATCAGGGCGGGCTGGTGAATGGAGAGGCTGACACAACTTATTGGTTGTAAAAACTTTACTCACGCCGCTTGCAATCACGACGCAGGTGGTCCAGTTGTCGGAACAACCACACGAGTTGCTCCAGCTGGCGGGGCCCAAGCCAGTTAATCCGTCCGCAATTCGAAGCCGGCGGGGAAAGGGGTACGTCGGGGTTGCGCTCGGTGACGGGAAGAAAGATCGATAGGTGATCAGTCTATCGATCGGCAGCTGCAAGTCAGATAACTTCAGAGGCACTCTGCAGCGCGCTCAAAGCTCTTTGACTTGGGCGGAAGTTGCGCAGAATTTTAAACGGCCAGCGAGCCAATTACTAGCCGCCACGTGTGAATAATTTAGCACTGGCCAATAGCGGGGCACAAATTTGCATCCGAATAGCGGGAACTCTTTGCACCGTGCATCTCTGTGC
>NW_005842553.1:964787-965357 GCF_000455745.1 Alligator sinensis
TGGCGGGAACTCTCCTGCACGCAGGCTCTCAATTGCAGCAGAACATTCTGCCGTGCAAAGGAGCTCTCATGTGGCCAGGAAATTCCATAGTGCCGAGGCACAAAAAATCACTGGGTCGTGACATGCCCCCTTGCCGACGGCACAATTGGAATTTCGGACACATGAGCACATCTTTTGGCTTTCTTGCTTCAGGATGCACTGATCTGGCAAAGCTTTAACAAACATTATATATATATAACATAACTTAATAGACCAGTCTTCTTAATAAATTATAAAACATAATAACTTTAAACATATAACAACAACTGTTGATCATCGTCTGATTGGAGAACATCTGCTTGGGACCTTCTTCGTCCAGCAGTCGGTCCGTCCTCTCCTACAACAGACAATGTCAATAAAACACCTAATAAAATGAGAGAAAACAGTGTCATAGTAAGTCCTGAGCAAATGGACGTTCTCCGTCTCGATGTCTCCTTTATCACCATCACTCTATGGGTTCGAAGGAACTGTAATCTGGTAATCAGGCCGTTGTGGGTTATCGCTTCCGCTGGGGCTAAACCTGTAGAGAAA
>NW_005842553.1:970169-982515 GCF_000455745.1 Alligator sinensis
GCAGGTGGTCCGGTCGTCTGAACAACCACACGAGTTGTTCCAGCTGGCGGGGCCCAAGCCAGTTAATCCGTCCGCAGTTCGAAGCCGGCAGAGGAAGGGGTACGTCTGGGATTGCACTCGGCGACGGGAAGAAAGATCGATAGGTGATCAGTCTATCGATCGGCAGCCGCAAGTCAGATAACTTCAGAGGCACTCTGCAGCGTGCTCAAAGCTCTTCGACTTGGGCGGAAGTTGCGCGGAATTTTAAACGGCCAGCGAGCCAATTACTAGCCGCCACATGTGAATAATTTAGCACTGGCCAATAGTGGGGCACAAATTTGCATCCGAATAGCGGGAACTCTTTGCACCGTGCATCTCTGTGCTGCAAAGAAGAAATGCATCCTGCAAAGGAAACTGCAAATTGGCGGGAACTCTCCTGCACACAGGCTCTCAATTGCAGCAGAACACTCTGCCGTGCAAAGGAGCTCTCATGTGGCCAGGAAATTCCATAGTGCCGAGGCACAAAAAATCACTGGGTCGTGACAGATGGTTTTGAGTTTCAAGGTGAAGAGAGGAGTAGGATCTTCTTTTAGTTTTCCATAGTAGGTGGTGTCAGGCAGTTGTCTCTTGGCTTCTTTTATGTAGTCTTCATGGTTAAAGATAATTATTGCAAGTTTCATACTTTCCTATTAGGAGGGTGGAAGGGTGGGATAGAAATATCAGTGCCAAAATTCACCCAACTTGAGACAGGCCTTATTACAGAAGATGTCAGACCATCCATCTATCAGCACTACCGGCTATATTACGAAGTTACCACAACGTTGGCTTTGTTTGTTTATATAGAGCTCCCCCTTCCCCACCAAGGGAGCTGTTTGAGACCACAAACTCCAAGATTTCCCAGCACAAGAAGCGCACACATTTACTTCAGAAGCCTCCACAGACATTGCTTTAAAATGTTGGGGTGGGTAGTAAACAGAAAAGACCATGGTATCTAATGAAAACCAACCACCACATGTTCAAGAAACATGCACTTTCCCTAGAATCATAAGTTATTTGGCACAACAACAAAAAGCATAAAATTGAATGAAAACTCCATGGAAAAAAAATACAATTGATTTTACTATGAATTATTCTGCTCTAGCTGTGTCAGTGCTATCAGGTTATTTTTCCAAAACATGCAGATCTGCAATGTGCTAAGGAGTTATTGAATCATTAAAACTTATTCTTTAAAAAAAAAAAACAAAAAACAAAAAACAAAAAAAACACATTGCATTTCCACACAATCTTTGGTCTTTGACAAGTGTTCATTTTAAATATGTAACATTTAACTTATGTAAATAAAGTGGAACTTTATGCATTTAACCAACATTTTGCAAGTCCCTTTCTTACTATTTCACATCATCTCAGTGTGCTTCACTTTAAACCGTATACAAAATAAATACCAGGCGTTTGTTCAGAGCAGACATGTAATGATCAATCAAAAATGCCCTTGAGGGTGGAAGAGGTTACTACTTTGATAATGTGGAAGATAAATGTACAGTCCAAGTTTGATAAAGTGGTGTTTTCCTCAGATAATCACTCTGAAACACTTACGAGAAAAACCTAAGCCTCAAACCTCTCAAAGTCTTATTTTCCTCCTGCTTGTTTCTGGACCACTTGGTGAATACCCACGTTGGTTGCAATCTGGTATCCAATGCCATTACTACTCTTTAAACACAAGACGGCATTTGGTCGGTGCCTTACTTCAATACCCAGGTAACTGCAGTGTGGAATAGCAACCAAGTATAATTTAATTCTACCAAAAGTATGGGAGCCTTTAGCTACCCATCATTTCAGCCAGTCCTTAGCCAACTTCTTCAGAACAAGACTTGCCCTGATGAGTGAAGGTTTACAGAGATTTTGTTTTAAATTGGGAGTCTACTTGGTGGGTGAACATGAACTGCCTTTTTTAAGCCTGAAGATTTTCACACCCTCATTTATCATTGGGACAGGATGTTAAGTGACACCAGTGAAGCCTGGCAAGGTTTGTTTTCAGAAAGTCCTTGGGAGAAAAAGTAGCCACCGCCAAAGAGAGGGGACTAGTATGCAAGTAGCAGGAGATAGAAACACTTTTAAAATGAAGTTATGGAAGCATCATCTAAGTTATGCTCCCCCTCTCTCCCTTCGGCTTTAGATGAAGAGGGAAACTGTAACAGGCTAAAAAGGACAATGGGACTCCGAAATGGAATCGCCAGCCAACAGTCAGTTTTTCCCACCCTGTTAGAGGGCTCCCTTACCTGATGTCTCATTAGCTGTGTTGTGCCTTATATCCCCCATATGACCCACAGTCACATCCCAACTTGTAAGATGCTTTGGCTACTTGAATCCACCATCCAAACCAAAAGAATCCTTTTCCATAATAAGGAAGCAGAGTTCTTCCTGTCAATCATGACTTCTAGCCAGTCAACTGGACCACATGGGATTGGAAGCATTTGTCCTGTTCAAAGTCCTGACATGGACTGCAGCATTCAAAGGCCTTTAGCCAAGGAGCAGTGGCTTTTCCATTATTCCAATAGAAACAGTGGTCATCCTGATCTCCACAAGCTTAAATCTTCACCAGAATTATAGCTCTTCACTCTCAACGCAGACCACCCCCACTTATCAGATGATGAAGGGCTCTTTGTACGGAAGTGATTTTTTCCATACATCCCTTGGTAGAGACCTACAAGAACCACTAGAATCTCCTCTTGGCCCTTCCAAGGCCACCACCCAGCCCTTCCTTTAAAGTGTTTTTTTTCCTTAACCCACTGCCTGCTCTCTAAAATTGATCTCCTAGGATGTCCTGAACAAAGCCTTCTGCTGCTGCTGTGCCTTCTCTTCTTTACTTCAAGTCCACCTATGGAGACTCCCAGATTTGTCTGTAAGTGAAAGGTCTAATCCTGCAAATATGGAAGCAGTCCTACTGCTGACCAATTTGAATTTGGCCCAGTGGTTCCAACTGGTGTTATTCTGGATCTATATAAAGGTACAGCAGACCAGATTATAGGCTTCTACCCTTAGCAGAGAAGCAGGAACATAAATGTTATCCACTCAAGTTAACAGCTGTTAACCCTTTCTGTGCACATGGCACATGTACAGGTATATACTGAACCCTTTCTACCAACTGAACTTGGGACAAGAAAGCCATTCACACATAAGTAGCCTTTTATTGTTTTTTATTGATTAACTGGGTTTTAAATATGGCATTAAAATGTTTAAAACTTTATTAAAAGCCAACGTTCAAAAAAGACAAACAGGTTTTACATTATGGTGACAGTTCTGACCTTAGACTTGGTCTTTTCTACAAACAGTTAGACAAATAAACAGAAGATCAGTTCTGTGGATAGAGGTAAAAAATTTCTGATCTAGTGTTCAATCCAAAACTTGTTTCATACAACAATCCCTTTTAACCTTGTTTTTTGTAGCACTGATTTCACATTTTTGGTTTGCTGAGACAGTCAAACAAACGAACAGTTTCAGAAGTCATGGAGCAACGTTTTCTTTTCTTCCCACTCCCAAAATCTCATAATCAAATCAGAATGCACGATTATTACCAGTATGAGTCTGAACTAGCAGAATCCTACCCTTCAATGTATGCAAGCCTGCTGCTACTGTTATTTTAATGAGTCTTTGCACCAGGGAAGTCACCATATGTAACCTCACCATTATTTTTGCCTATACTCCATGTTTCCTCATGTAAGTGGCTTTAACTGTCTGAGAGCACATTATATTACACTTGCCATTTACAAGCCAGATTTCAAAAGGTTAGGTTTAACTGGCATACACAAACCAGATATTTGTACCTGAAAAATAAAAAAAGAAGTATTTGCATGTTTTATTAAAAGTGTGCATGTAAAGTAGACCTATATTTTGCATACAGTTGCAACCTTGTGGGGCAGGAGGGGAGGAAATAGACTAAAACTTGGCACACATCCCTCCCTAGTCATATTAAAATCATTACCTCCCCAGCTAACAATTAACCAGCATTTCCAATGTTACTTTGCCATCTCTCTAAGCAACTGGGTTGTTTTGGGAGGAGATGCAAGAACTGCAGTCAGCTAGTGGATGTTGGAGAGTTCCTACATCCCTAATGAAGACACACTGCTCCAGTCCTTGCAGAAAGTTATTGCAATTTCTCACATGTTATTACACTAAAGTATTACAACAAAGTTTACATGAGAAAAATGGAACAAAAAACACCCACATGAAATTAGCCTGTAGGTAGAGAAAAGAAGAAAGCTCATGATTTAGCATTTTGTCAAGGGCCCACCAACACCTGTACAGTACCAGCAACCCTGGGAGTAGGAACAAGTTCCTTTAAAAGCTTCTCTCTCCCCCACTACTCATGCTATTGTCTTTTGAGGGCGAAAAAATGTGCCACAGTGCAGCAGGTATTGCTTTAAAAGGTCATTTTTGTTAGCCTTTTCTCTGTCTTTTTTCTTCGAATAATACTCATAATAAATCACCTTAGCCAAGGTTTTCAGAAGTGACTAATGACTCTGGGTCCTTCGGTTTTCAGGCCCAACTTTAAAGTAGACTGAATTTCTGAAAACATGGAGCATTTCTCAGAAAAATCAGCTCCCTATAAAAAGGTGATTAATTGAAATGTTCCCCCCACTCCAACCCATGGCATCCTTAAGTCACTTCTGAAAATCCCAGTCTGAATTCAAATGATGATTCTGACAATGAAAGCATTAGGGAAGTGGAAGAAAAGAAGATGACTCCTCCAATTGACTCATCCATACATCATAACTACATCAAAAACTCATATATAAACCACATTTTAAAAAAAAAGATTAAGTATCAAAACGTACAGGACAAATATTAGGACTAGAAATGGCTCAGCTGTTTTGCCAGAATCTTAATCAATCTCTAAACATTTTTACTGGAATGAAAAAACAGAAAGAGATTTGAAGTGTCCTTACAGGACGATGTTGTGATTCCAAGACAATGAACTGGGACAGCTAAATATCCTCCTGCAAAAATAGTACAGAGAATCTGAAGCTCAAATTGCAAAGGAAACATTTCAGCTAACAAAAGAGAATAATACTGAGATTGTCTAAAGCATGGCTAAGGATGGGGAAAGGAAGTCCTTCTGGAGCACATTGAAAAGTCAGGCCTGTCTGTCTGTGCCACACAAATAAGTAGCAATGTTTTAAGCACATTATAAAATTGATGAAGGAACTTTGTTTGGCAGATGGACTTACTCTACGTTCCACATGCTACAACAGTGTACAGTGGGCTTGCTTGTTCTTGAGGTATTTCAGAACAGCTGTGAAGGACAGTGACATTTCTGAAAGCTGCAGTCCCATTCCAGCCCAAAAGGGGGAGCAGGTCACATGCATGTGTGCACCGAACAAGGTCCAACTGTTTTGCATTATCCTTATTTCCCTGCATACCCACTGCATTCAGGTTCCAGAGTCCTGGAAGAATATATCCAATTTGTCAACAGGCCCAATTCAGTACACACTAGTTAGCAGACATGATTCCAGTCATTCTCCACTACAGTTACCCTTATCCCTAACCAGAACTACCTGGCCTTTATATGATGTGGCCAGGTCAGACTATAAGTCTCATATTAACACTGATTTGAAAATTCTTGAACTATACTGAAAAACATCCTTACATACTGATCCAGAATCCTTGCTACCTTTTACTACAGAAGTTTCACAGAAGACCAACCAACAGACAGATTCTGGCCCTTCCTTATTAGTAGTGGAACATTTCACATGCTGGCATCATCTATTAGTTTCCACTGGACTAGAAGACCTGTTACCAATAGGACTTCTACAGATCCAGGGAAGAAGCTCCCTGTTAGTACATCTCCTATATCTGCTTCTGAGGCTTAATACCCAAAGTTTATCTTGGTTCCAAAAACAGTAATTTTTTCTTTGTGTACAGGTTTAACTGTAGTTAGTTACACAAAGAATGGCAGCTCTTCCTTCTATCTGGTCATTCAGTTCCTCCTCCACAATGAAAATTCGAAGTTGCTTAACACAGTTAGACAAAACTAAGACCAAAGGGTCTAACTCCCCCAGCTCCATCAAAAGTCAGTTGTACTTAACATAGACAACGGATGGACACTAACATTTACTGACAGTACTACAGCATTTGACCATTTCTTTCCTCCAAAACGAGGATGTGGTCAAAATAAGGAATTATGCAAATCCAAAAGGATTAAGAGGTCTTCTACCAGTTTCTCCTCCAAGAAAAGGTCTTCCCCCACTTCCCCTCCCTCCCCTTCAGCTCCGTGTTCACAGATACCCTGCTAAAGGTCAAAGAATCTGCATGGTGTGAAAACCTAATGTTGACTCCTGTTGGTGCTCTCCTTTTCAGCCTGCTATTACTAAAGCAGTAAGACAAGGTTCTTTCCCTCCCAAGTCACAAGGATCCTTCATTCTGGGATGTCATGCTCATTTTTTGTAAATAGTTTTCTTCTGTCTCCCTGAAACTCAACTCAAATGCTTATTTTTGCTCATCATTTATTTAGATCATCCACGGAAAAGATGGATTTTGCTTTATAATCCATTCAGCATGAGGATTGACGTGGTACAAGTCCAAGAGGTATGTGTCTGGGTCCAAGCAATGTTCACCTGTTAGAACAAAACCACAATTTTTAGAAAGACTTTCATTGCTCAGTCCTAAAGCTATTCCATTTTTCTGTGCCTGGTATTAGTCACATGTATTTCAATACATACAGCCATTTAGAACAAAATCTTGATATGAATCATAGTAAGAGCTACCCTCATCTCCCCCTCTCGTTTGTTTTTTAAACATAAAGTAATAGGCTTATTATGGCCTGAGCTTTTAGAAGAAAAATCATTGTTTGTGTTCATGCAACTTCACTCGCACACATTTGGAACACGCATGCTTGCAGATTAAAGGGTCACTCACTTGCAGAATCCTGATAGTGATGGGTTTTGCACAGATATTTTGTTGCTTGTTTATGCAGCACTCCTCATATGTCACCTGACAATCTATGCATGAACATTTGTTTAACTGCTTTGTTTAGGGAGCAATTTACTGACAATAGGTAAAAGCTCAAGCATAGATCCCATTATGCTCTTATGGTTTTTCCAGTTCCCATATAGGAATGACCTATCCCTGTGCAAAGAATTTTACAATAAAATGTCTGTACCCATACTAAAAAATTGTACTGCTTTAACTAACATAGCTGAAGAGGTTCAGTTTTGACAAGGCCTGAGCATGAACAGTCCCTGTATATGCACAAGAGTGAGAGCAAGTTGTAGCTCCTGTAAGACTTTAATTAAAATCTCCTCACCTGTATTACCAACGATATCCAAGATTGTCAGAGATTGACAGATTTATCATTTATTTGTAAACTGTGAAAGATGTATACATTTTATTAAAAGACCAATTCAGGAAGAGGAGGTAGATGAGACATTCTTCAAGCAGGTAAAAAGAATATCTAAAATTAAGGAGTCAGAACTTGTGGTAGAGGTGATATTTTTTATTAGACTAACTAGATTTTTGCAAAAAAATTCTTTATTTGCAAGCTTTCAGGTACAAGCGCCCTTCTTCAGGATTAATTAAGGAAGTAGCATATTGAGGGATTTTAACTTCCTCAATACCCAATGGAAAAAAAATATTCCCAAACATAAGATGTCCACAAGTTCTTAATATGTATAGAGGAAAAAATTATTTCAGAAAGCTGAGGAGACTAGCAAGGGCCCATCTAATCATGGAACTTGTTCTGATCAATAAGGAAGAACTGGTTGCAAACAAAGGTGACCAGAACCTTGGGAGGAAGTGAACATTATTATACAGAAAACATGATTTTAAGGTAGGGAAGACATAAGGATACTAAAACTTCAAGAGGACAGATTTCAACTGTCTTGGAAATAATAGATAATTAAGGAGATAAAACCAGTCCAGGAGGACTGAATGTTCTTAAAAGGACATAGAACTGGAATACCTTCTTGCTGAGCTTTCAGCATGGGGGAAGATAAGAACCACCACAGGAACCCAATGTCACTACAAATGGAGCTTCTCAAAAATCAAGAGAGAAATATATAGACAATGGAAGGAATAGCAAGTCATTAAGGAGGCCTAGTAAGGAATGGCAAGATCAGGGAAAGTCAAATTTAGGAAATCAAAAGGTGAAAGAAAGAGATAATTTACAAAGGGTATAAGAGGGTATAAGCATGTCCGACAGAAAAAAAAAAAAAAAAATCAGAGAAACTGGTTCTTCTGTTCACTTTGAAGGGAGGCGAGGCAGAAGATATTCAAAGAGGATGCAAAGAAGGCAGAGTTACTGTATGATTACTTTTTTTTTTGTGAAGACTGAGATACACTGCAACTAGACAGCCAACAAAAATCATTATAAATAAAAGGGAAGAGCTTGGGATCATGAGAGTGCAGAGTGTTACTGAAAAATTTGCATGAACCTGAATTGGTATAGCCTGACAACATTCACTGAGTGTGCTGAAGGAGCCAGCTGAAGACATCTCAGAGCCCCTGCAGTAACTGCCAAAACAGAGATGGCAGGATCAGCTCCAGAAGTCTGGAGAAAGGCTGACATAGTACCCATCTTTAACCAGGGGAATTATAGACTGGTCATCTTGCTCTAATACCAGTGTATTTAGAGGAAATTATAAATCAATTAATTTGTAAATGCCTGGAGGAGAAAGAGGTGATCACTAAATGGCAATAGTAATTTGTTAAGAAAGGATGCTAATCCCACTTGATTTCCTTCTCTTGTCAGAGAAGCTAGTTGGGTAGGTATGGAAAGTGCAGTAGACATTATACACCTTTGGGTTTGACTTCAGTAAGCTGGAATAAGCTTGATTTTCATAAGTAAACTGGATGAATATGAACGATGGTAGACAGAATTACCATTAAGTGGATATATAATTGGTTGATTAACTGCAATCAAAGAGTAGATATAAACAGATCAATATCAGGAGGCAAGAGGTTTCATACTAAGTCACAGGAGTCTGTTTTGGTCCAGTCTATTTAACATTTTTATTAGTTAGCTGGATTCAGAAAAAAAAGGAACCCAAAACTTACTGACAAGATTTGGATGACAGAACTGGGAAGGGTTGCAAACACGTTGGGAGGATAGGATCAAAGTTCCAAAGAAATATGGCAGAAATGTAGTGCCATTGCAAAAGCAGGATCTTGGCTTTATTAACCAAAGTATTGGGCACAAGTCAAGGGAGGTTGGTAAAATATCACTGTTTGCCCCTCATCTGGAGTATAGCATACAGTTCCAGGCACAACATTTTAAGAAGGATGTAGGATGTCTAGTCTGAAGAAAAAAAAAAAGTATATTACAAATAGACATAATCGTTTTTGAACATTTGAAAAGGCTGCCATATAGAAGAGAAAGAATGCCATTTCAACAGAGAGCGGGACAGCTGAACACGAAGCTCTGTATTTAGAACGGAAAAACAGATTTAATTCTTAGAAATCTTTTTTTTTTTTTTTTTTTTTTTTTAACTGAAAGGACTTTAGGACAATGGAACAAGATTTCTAGGTACACTGTGGGCGTTCCTTCATTGGAGGTTTTCAAAAACAGGCTAAATAAGGATCTGTCTGGGGTAGCTTAGAAATAGCATATCCTTCCACCTGCAAGGACTTAAAACTAGACTAACCTGCAGAACTAAAGGGTGACATAAATCGTCAGTAAAGCCCTGACCAAAGTAGAAGCAGTCATATTTCTGATGAGGCATAGACAAATATTCTAAAACACTTCTCTGGAAATAAACTACTGCAGGGCCAGATTTTCCAGAGAGCTTCCATGGTTCCAATTGCCCTTGTTCTCAGGGGGAGCTGAACCCAACCACCAGCGCTGATTTCTTGAGAAAATCTGAGCCTTTTCTGTTCTTGTTCTATTACTCCCATTATATAAGTCTGAGCAATACAAGAACCCATGCATCATATAGGGTAGGGACAGGCATTCAAAAAGCCAGGGCCTGAATTGATTCAATCTTTGCAGGTTAATCTAACCTGCCTAGATTGAACCAATTTGCAAGTGATTAGATATTCCCTCTTGACTCAGGAAATGCAGGCACATGCCTGCAGTGGCTCAAGCCAGAAGCCCGGGGGGCGCTACGGCAGCCCTGGCTGCAGGCAAGCTGTGTTGGGGGGGTGGGGGGTGGCCAGCCCCAGCAGTAGCTTGGAGTGAACTGGCCAGGGATGGGATTTAATTCCCTGCCCGGAGCCGGGGTCCATCTGGTGCCCCCCCCTTGCTGCTGCAGCGGCAGGGGTGGGGGCATGGCCAGACACTGGCTGTCATGGCCCCCTGAAGCAAAAGGGGGCAGGAAGAAGGTTTATTACCCCTTCACCCCCAGGGCACCGCAGCCAGGGTATGCCAGCCCTGACCACCGCCTCTGTCAATCGCTCCCTGTGCAGGGCAAGTGGTGGAATAACCCCCCTCCCTGCCCCCTTTGCCAGGCACAGGATGGAGGAGGAATAACCCTCCTCCCAGTCCGCATGGCCTAAGGGGGCCATGCCAGCCAGCCTCTGGCCACATCCCCACCCCTGCTACTGAAACAGCGAGGGGGGAGGGACCCTGAGGTGGGCAGCAGCTCCTATGATGATTTCCTGGGAGTGCCAGCCTCTTCCCAGTGAAGGCGCTGCGTTGCTGAAGACTGGTTGGTGAGAGCAGCGGCAGTGCTAGGGGTAGTTTAGGGAGCTATGGCCACCCCTCTGAACCCCAGTGCCACCACTCACTCCCCACAGCCTGTGGCAGCTCTGCCCAGCCCGGCACCACTTGCAGTGCAGCCCCCCTCACCACTCCTAGAAAACCATGACAGGGGCTGCCGCCCCCATCGGGGTCTCTACCCCCTTGCCACTCGAGCAGCAGAAGCAGGGGCGCAGCCAGAGGCTATCCGGCATGGTTCCCTTAGGTGACAGGGGCACAGAGGGGAGTTATTTTCCCCCTCCCTCCGGCATCTGGCAAAGGAGGCAGGGAAGGAGCTTATTTCACCACTCGCCCCATGCAG
Organism: Alligator sinensis; assembly: GCF_000455745.1. NCBI lineage: Eukaryota > Metazoa > Chordata > Crocodylia > Alligatoridae > Alligator > Alligator sinensis. The sequence continues at coordinate 981,137 of NW_005842553.1, forward strand.
GGAGCAATCAGTGGAGGCTGGCAGACCCGAGCTGCAGTCCCCCAGAGGTGGAGGGTGGACTAAATCTCCTTCCTGCCCTCTTTGCCTCAGGGGGCCATACTGGCTGGCATCTGGCTATGTCCTCAGCTCTGCAGCAGCGAGGGAGAAGTGCCAGGTGGACACCAGCTCAGGTCTGTGCCAGTGGGATAGGGAGTGGGGGGAATTAAAACCCCTCCCTTGTCAATTCACTTGAGGCTACTGCTGGGGCTGGCCATGTCCCTGCCACTGAAGCAATGAGCAGAGAAATGCCTGGCAGGTCTGTACTGGTGGCACAGGGGAGGGAGGGAGGGAGGGAACAAATCTCTTTCCTGCCCCCTTCGCCTTAGGGGGGCCAGCATCTGACCATGCCCCTGCCCCTGCCCACCCATATTCCGGCTAGGGAGCAGAGGAGCAGGGCCAGTCCTGCCCCACTGAAGCAGAGAGCACAGCCCTGCCCAGGGGTGCAGAGGGACTCTGGTTTAACTTAAACCAGGAAAGGGTCTGGGACAGAGGTTCCATAAACTGGTTTGAGCTCAATCAGTTATGTCTGATACTACATTCAACCAGGTTCTCTCAAACCGGTTTCAGCCATTTTTACACTGGTTTATGTGCACTGAACTTATACTCTGTTAGAGGTTTAAACCAGCTTCTGCTCACCTAAACCTGGTTCTACGTAACTTTTCTCCCTAGCCATAGAAGACACAGAAGGCCTGAAACAGCCCCTGGATACTTTGGTCATTCATCCTCAGCAAGTAAGACCACCACCTTGATCACAATGACCCTTCCCCCTCCCCCAATATCCTGCCTTCTGCCCTTTCCCTTAATTCCCCTCTAATGATGATTATGCCCTCACACCAAAATCCACCAACATTTAGTTAGCTAGCATTAAGTCCCACTTACCTATATTGCCACCAACTTCATAGAGGAGCAAATTCATAGATTCAACAGAGCCGTTACTGCAAGAGACAAAGAAGAAACAGAACTCTGTGACTGGACTTTCTGCCTCATAAACAGGATGTTCATATCACACATGGCTCTGAGGAAACAGCTCATGGTTCAAAGGCCAGCAAAGGTAAAGAGAGCCCCAGGCGACACAGGGCACTAAACTCCGCTGCTGCTCCTACTGTGTAACTGTTGGAGAGGTCACCAGAGAATCAACAGGAAGGGAAGACAGACATTCTTAGCCACTATAGAGATCTGCACAAAGGACTGACAAAAGACTGAATTCTCAGGAGAGAAAAAAAGGGCAAAACAATAAAATAAAATAAATCAAATGTCTCTTGGCAGTGTTCATCTAGGATGAACTGCCCAATCAGGCAAGGAACATCTCTGTAAGGAAAACTGCAGAAGCCTATAGCAGG
>NW_005842553.1:986664-988013 GCF_000455745.1 Alligator sinensis
TCTGCAGTCCCCCAGAGGTGGAGGGTGGACTAAATCTCCTTCCTGCCCTCTTTGCCTCAGGGGGCCATACTGGCTGGCATCTGGCTATGTCCTCACCCCTGCAGCAGCGAGGGAGAAGTGCCAGGTGGACACCAGCTCAGGTCTGTGCCAGTGGGATAGGGAGTGGGGGGAATTAAAACCCCTCCCTTGTCAATTCACTTGAGGCTACTGCTGGGGCTGGCCATGTCCCTGCCACTGAAGCAATGAGCAGAGAAATGCCTGGCAGGTCTGTACTGGTGGCACAGGGGAGGGAGGGAGGGAGGGAACAAATCTCTTTCCTGCCCCCTTCGCCTTAGGGGGGCCAGCATCTGACCATGCCCCTGCCCCTGCCCACCCATATTCCGGCTAGGGAGCAGAGGAGCAGGGCCAGTCCTGCCCCACTGAAGCAGAGAGCACAGCCCTGCCCAGGGGTGCAGAGGGACTCTGGTTTAACTTAAACCAGGAAAGGGTCTGGGACAGAGGTTCCATAAACTGGTTTGAGCTCAATCAGTTATGTCTGATACTACATTCAACCAGGTTCTCTCAAACCGGTTTCAGCCATTTTTACACTGGTTTATGTGCACTGAACTTATACTCTGTTAGAGGTTTAAACCAGCTTCTGCTCACCTAAACCTGGTTCTACGTAACTTTTCTCCCTAGCCATAGAAGACACAGAAGGCCTGAAACAGCCCCTGGATACTTTGGTCATTCATCCTCAGCAAGTAAGACCACCACCTTGATCACAATGACCCTTCCCCCTCCCCCAATATCCTGCCTTCTGCCCTTTCCCTTAATTCCCCTCTAATGATGATTATGCCCTCACACCAAAATCCACCAACATTTAGTTAGCTAGCATTAAGTCCCACTTACCTATATTGCCACCAACTTCATAGAGGAGCAAATTCATAGATTCAACAGAGCCGTTACTGCAAGAGACAAAGAAGAAACAGAACTCTGTGACTGGACTTTCTGCCTCATAAACAGGATGTTCATATCACACATGGCTCTGAGGAAACAGCTCATGGTTCAAAGGCCAGCAAAGGTAAAGAGAGCCCCAGGCGACACAGGGCACTAAACTCCGCTGCTGCTCCTACTGTGTAACTGTTGGAGAGGTCACCAGAGAATCAACAGGAAGGGAAGACAGACATTCTTAGCCACTATAGAGATCTGCACAAAGGACTGACAAAAGACTGAATTCTCAGGAGAGAAAAAAAGGGCAAAACAATAAAATAAAATAAATCAAATGTCTCTTGGCAGTGTTCATCTAGGATGAACTGCCCAATCAGGCAAGGAACATCTCTGTAAGGAAAACTGCAGAAGCCTATAGCAGG
>NW_005842553.1:988044-994533 GCF_000455745.1 Alligator sinensis
ATTTGGTAGTACATTAGTAGTTTTGCTTTCTAATCCACACTAATGGATCCAGCTGAACCTGGACATGCGCCGTGTGAGGGAGGACAGGGCACGCGAAATCTTTCCAGCACACATCTTGGAAATACTGCCACACATGTACTTATTTGGATTAGCACTGGAGGGGATATTCTGGCCATTAACAGACTGTTCCCTCCTGGATTGCTGCAATCTTCAACAGGAAAGCTGAGAAAGACTTATCTGGAAGGCTATCCCTCCACCCAAAAACTGGCCTTTTGACATGGCAGTTTCCTTACAGCCTGTGCAATGATGCAATCATTCAGCATTTGTATCCACCATATGGATACAAAACACCCCAACTCTAAAAGTTTAAACAACAGTCTAAAAGGCAGAGCTGACTGCCAGGCACCATGTAGGTCTCTGCCCCACACCAGCTTTTATCAAGCTAAGGAGACAGGGAAAAAAAAAGTCATGTGAGACCTGGACTACTTCATGTCTATTTAACTGAGAAGGAGCTTATTACCATTTGAGAAGGTGTACCGTGTTGACAATATTCCAGTTGTTCTGAGAGAGGCGTTTTTGAAACTGCCTTAGAACATCAGCAGCCTTGGTTCCATTGTTCAGATGAACCTCCATTGAGTCCTTCAGGAAGAGAGAAGTCTGGACTTTTACAATTTTGGAAGGCTAAGAAGTACAGGGGGAGGGAGAGAAAGAAAAACAGGTTTAAAGACTATAACGCTGGCATCAATTAACCGTCCAGTTTTCTAACCAGGGGTGAAAAATCACCTGAAAGAACAAATTAGGTGTAATGTGCATGGGATTTAGTTCTGCAGCCCACCTCCCACTTACATTATGTGGAGATGGGAAAATGCACAGATGTATTAAAGCAAACAAAAGTGATCAACACTGGCTTCCCTGTTATAGCCAGGAGTGGATCTGTTGATTTTGTATACAGTTTAGAATCCACATGTCAGCGCCCCCTCGTGTTAAAAGTTAATATAAGCATTAGAAGAACTACAACTTATTGCATGCATATTTTTTAAATGTTCTAAGACAGCAAATATAGGGAAATCTCAAATATTAATCATCTCCTACCACATAGTGCTTTTCCTGCTTACTTATACCTCTCTGCTCAATACTGAACAGCTCCCATTTCTGTAAAGGAGCAACTTTTTAACTGCACTGTATAATACTAGATTCATAACAAGTCACCCAGACGTTTAATTCAATTATTTTGAGATTTCTGAATAGTAACTAGGGGAAGGCAAAACTTGTAGGCACTATGGTCAATACACCATTTGTGAACTGTGGCCCAGTTTCTCTAAAATAAAACATTCCATTTGGTAACTTAAACGGAATGTGGATAAACTCAGTCAGCACAAACAGGAAAGGATGAGGCATGAAACCTACAGCAATTCATTATGATCTACGGGTGCATCCTGCAGATCAATGCATGGCTGCACAGATGGTGTTCAGTGGGACTAACTGAAACCTGATGGGACTCTTCTCACAACTGGGTGGTGGGAATAGAGGGCTATAGGTTGTATAGGAGAGATACAGTAGGGAAAAAAGGTGGGGGAGTTGCTCTCTATATCAAAGAACAGTACACATCTTCCCTAATCAAATTAGGGTCAAAGGGTGGTCAAGCAGAGTCTCTGTGGGTTAGGATCCAAGGGGCTCGGGGCGAAAGGGATTTGGTGCTAGGGGTCTACTACACGCCGCCACACCAGGATGATGAGCTAGACCAGGAATTTTCCAAGCAGCTCGAAGAGGCTATGAAGTCTAGAGATATGATAGTCATGGGGGACCTTAACTACCCAGACATGTGCTGGGAGGAGCAATCAGCTAGATCTAACCGCTCTCGCAGGTTCTTAACCTGTATTCAGGACCTCCACCTAACACAGGAGGTAAGGTGTCCCACTAGGGGCAACGCCTTGCCTAACTTGGTGTTGGCCACAGGGGATGACCTGGTGGAGGACCTCCAGATTCAAGGCAATTTAGGGGACAGCGATCACAAAATGATTAAATTCATTATCCAGCAATTAAATTCACTATCCAGAAAGCCCCTTTGGCTAGCCAGGGGCATCCAAGATACCTTAAGGGCAAAAAAAGAAGCGTACAGGAAATGGAAGCAGAGGGTAGCTAGGAAGGAGGAGTATATTTCTTTGGCCCGCACCTGCAGGGGGTCAGTCAGGAAGGCCAAGGCAACTCTAGAACTCAGGCTAGCATCAGGGATTAAGGACAATAAAAAGTCCTTCTTTAGGTACATTGGGAGCAAAAAAGGGTGCGGTGTAGCATAAGACCCATACAGGATGGGTAGGGGGGCTTAGTGGCAGGGACAAAGCAGAGCTCTTCAATGAGTTTTTTTGCCTCTGTCTTCTTAAATGGGAATCTAGACAAACCCTCAACATACATCACGGACTCCAACAAACGGAACATCAGCCGACCAACGGTCAGTGCCGACACGGTAAAAAGACACTTGGAGGGACTGGACGTATTCAAATCACCAGGACTAGAGGACTCCACCCATGGGTAATGAAGCGGGGGTCATAGCTGAGCCACTGGCAAGGATATATGAGCACTCATGGTGCTCGGGTCAGGTTCCAGAGGATTGGAAGAGGGCTAACGTCATCCTAATCTTTAAGAAGGGGAGGAAGGAGGACCCGGGCAACTATAGACCAGTCAGCCTTACCTCTATCCCTGGGAAAATGGTAGAAAAAATTACCAAGGAGCACATTTGTGGGAGCCCGCCTAATGTGATGCGGAGAGGTAACCAACATGGGTTTTTAGCAGGCTCAAGGGTTGCACTCGGAGGGTGGTAGTGGATGGGTTGGTGTCAACCTGGAAAGATGTGGGCAGTGGAGTCCTTCAGGGCTCAGTTCTAGGGCCGGTGCTGTTCAACATCTTCATCAGTGATCTGGATGAGGGGGTGGGAAGCACCCTGACCAAATTCACAGACGACACAAAATTATGGGGTGCAGCTAACACCCTGGAGAGGAGGAACCAGATCCAGGCTGACCTAGACAGGCTGGGGAAGTGGGCAGAGAGCAACAGGATGCAATTCAATAAGGACAAGTGCAAGGTGCTGCATCTAGGGAGGAAGAACTGCCATCATACCTACAGGCTGGGAGGCGACCTTCTCAGCTCCAGAGGCAGAAAAAGATCTTAGAGTCACTGTTGACTCCAGGATGAACATGAGTTGCCAATGAGATGAAGCAGTTGGCAGAGCCAATCGCACCTTGTCGTGCATCCGTAGGTACTTCACAAACGGGTCCAGGGAAGTGATTTTCCCTCTCTATGCGGCACTGGTCAGACCACAGCTGGAGTACTGTGTCCAGTTCTGGATGCCGCAGTTCAAGCGGGATGCGGACAACCTGGAGAGGGTCCAAATAAGAGCCACTTGCCTGATTAGAGGCCTGCAGAAAAGGCCCTACGAGGAAAGGCTAAGGGACCTTAACCTCTTCAGTCTCTCCAAGAGAAGGCTGAGAGGGGACCTTGTGGCGGCGTACAAATTCATAAGGGGAGAGCAACATAAAGTAGGCAATGATCTGTTCACCAGGGCACCTCCTGGAATGACAAGGAACAATGGCCATAAGCTATTAGAGAGAAGGTCTAGGCTGGACATTAGGAGAAAGTTCTTTACAGTCAGGGTTGCCAGAATCTGGAATGGGCTCCCAAGGGAGGTAGTGTTCATCCTATCCTTGGGGGTCTTCAAGAGGAAACTGGACAGGCACCTGGCTGGGATCACATGACCCTAGGGTTGGCAACTCTTTTCTTGCCTGCCAGGGGGTCAAACTAGATGGCCCACTGAGGTCCCTTCTGACTATGAATCTATGATCCTGAGGAAAGGAAAGAAGGAGAGCAGCAGAGTACAAACCCTGGACTTCAGAAAAGAAGACTTTGATTCTCTCAGGGAGCTCATGGGTAGGATCCCATGGGAGGCCAGTCTGAGAGGGAGAGGAGTCCAGGAGAGTTGGCTGTACTTTAAAAAAGCCTTACTGAGGGTACAGGAACAAACCATCCCAACACACAGGAAGACTAGCAAGTATGGCAGAAGACCAGCTTGGCTCAGCAGGGAACTCTTCAGTAAACTAAATCACAAAAAGGAAGCTTATAAGAAGTGGAAAGTTGGACATAGAGGAAACCAACTAGGAAGGTAGACAAACAACTAGGAAGGTGTATAAGAGTATTACTAAGGCATGCAGGGATAAAGTCAGGAAGGCTGAAGTGTAATCTGAGTTGCAGCTAGCAAGGGATGTGAAGGGTAACATGACGATTTATACCAGCATGTCAGTAACAAGAGGATCAGGGAAAGTGTGGGTCCCTTACTGAATGGGGGAGGCAACTTAGTGACAGAGGATGAAGAAAAGGCCAAATTACTCAATGCCTTTTTCACTTCAGTCTTCACAGGCAACATCAGCTCCAAGACTACTGCACCTGGCAGCACAGGTTGGGGAGAAGGTGAGCAGCCAATGGTGAAAGAACAGGTTGGGGACTATTTAGAAAAGCTGGACATATACAAGTCCATGGGGTTGGATGGGATGTACCCGAGGCTGCTGAGGGAGTTGGCTGATATGATTACAGAGCCACTGGCCATTATCACTGAAAATTCATGGTGATCAGCAGTGGCAATGCATAGGGGGTACATGTGCACCCCCTGAGAGCGCTGGTGCACCCTGTCAGGCCACGCTCCCCGCTTCGGTGATGGGCGGGGGGCAGACGGGAGCACTGGTGCCTCACCCTGCGAGCACTGGCTGGGGAGTGGAAGCACCGGATGAAGTGTCGTGGTTATTTCCCAGTTGGTGAAATTGGCTGCGGGGAAACCCCACTGGTCGCTGACTGGTCGCTGGTGGGGCACTTGCTCACCCTGACTAAGGTGGCACCAGTCGCCCATAGTGATTGGGATAGGTCCCCGATGGTTAGAAAAGGGCGCCTGTATTTAAGAAAGGGAAAAAGGAGGATCCAAGGACCTGGGGGTTACAGCGGACAATGAGCTGAACAGTGCACCCTTGTTGCCGAGAAGGCTAAGGGCACACTGGGCTGCATTGGTAGGAGTGTTGCCAGCAGGTTAAGGGAAATTATTCTTCCCTTCTATTCAGCACTGGTGAGGGCCACATGTGGAGTACTGTGTTCAGTCTTGGGTCCCCCACTACAGAAAGAATGTGGACAAACTGGAGAAAGACTCTAGCAGAGGGCAACAAAAATGGTGAGGGAACTTGGACACACGACTTATGAGAAGAGGCTGGGGGAACTGGGTTTATTTAGTCTGCAGAAGAGAAGACAGAGGGGATTTAATTGTACCCATCAGCTACCTGAAGCGGGGTTTGAAAGAGGATGGAGCTAGACTGTTCTCAGCGGTGGCAGATGACAAAACAAGGAGTAACGATCTCAAGTTGTAGCAAGGAAAACACTGGTTCTTATTGTTGAGACAGGGTGGTAGGTCTGCCCTGAGCTGTGTCAAGTTTATACCAGGGTAGCCAAGAAGATACAAGTCAACCACCATTTTATGCAAACTCCCGAATGCATAAATACCTAGCATTTAAGATGTTTGGTTCACTGGCTGCTGGGGGTTGGTTCTTTATTACGCCAGCAAGATAAAGTTTTATTTTTTTTTAAATAATCCCCTGGTGTTCACCAGTCCCTCCTGAAAAGGGTACTTCATAAGAACTCATTGAATCACATCCTCTGTGATCCCAGCTTTTCTGGTCATCACTTACTTCGGCTTCGTTCTTCTCTGTCTTGTCCTTGTCCGTATGAATCTTCCGCAGCAAGTTTTTGATTCGCTTGTCATAAAACTGGTACCTCCTGCTGCTGCTTTCATTCATTTTTCTCACTTGAGCTACCAGGAAAGAGGAGACCTAAGAGAAATGAAAACAAACCAATAAATATAACAACCATCAATATACCAACCCTTCTCTCTTTCCATTTCAGAGTCAAATGGAAGCACTAGCCACTAGTTAAACATGTTTTGCAAAACTGACTATAAAGTCGTTCACTGCACTGCAGGGGATAGAGTGTGTCATAGTGTGGTGAATGGAATCCTCTCTACCCCTCTACTTTGCATCCCGATTCCAAATCTACCTGCAGAAACATTAATATCTTTTGGAGGCATTTTATACAGTTTCTCCTGAAACATCATTAGGAGGACAGATCGCCAAAGAAGAATATACCTCCTCTGCTCGCACTTGTAGGGAGGCAGTTAGACGGGCCAAAGCTACCATGGAGCTGAGGATGGCATCCCAAGTAAAGGACAAGAAGAAATTGTTTTTTTAGATATATAGGTGTCACAACCCAAAGGTGTGATTTTTGTTTTGTGTGTGCTTTGGCACCACTGAATTATGTTTCCCTCTAAATTGCAGCTTCTTTGCATGGTGGAGTTTTCTGCTGCAGAGGAAGACCCCGGTGTAAAAGAATTCCCGCCAATTTGTAGCTTTCTTTGCAGTGTGCATTTCTTCTTTGCAGCACAGAAATGCACTTTGCAAAGAGTTCCCG
>NW_005842553.1:995917-1023997 GCF_000455745.1 Alligator sinensis
TGACGAAGCCATCAGAAAAGCCAATGGCACTTTATCGTGCATCAGCAGATGCATGACGAATAGATCCAAAGAGGTGATACTTCCCCTCTATCGGGCGCTGGTCAGACCGCAGTTGGAGTACTGCACGCAATTCTGGGCGCCGCACTTCAAGAGGGATGCGGATAACCTGGAGAGGGTCCATAGAAGGGCCACTCGTATGGTTAAGGGCTTGCAGACCACGCCCTACGAGGAGAGACTAGAGAACCTGGACCTTTTCAGCCTCCGCAAGAGAAGGTTGAGAGGCGACTTTGTGGCTGCCTATAAGTTCATCACGGGGGCACAGAAGGGAATTGGGGAGGTTTTATTCACCAAGGCGCCCCTGGGGGTTACAAGAAATAATGGCCACAAGCTAGCAGAGAGCAGATTTAGATTGGACATTAGGAAGAACTTCTTCACAGTTCGAGTGGCCAGGGTCTGGAACGGGCTCCCAAGGGAGGTGGTGCTCTCCCCTACCCTGGGGGTCTTCAAGAGGAGGTTAGATAAGCATCTAGCTGGGGTCATCTAGACCCAGCACCCTTTCCTGCCTATGCAGGGGGTCGGACTCGATGATCTACTGAGGTCCCTTCCGACCCTAACATCTATGAATCTATGAACACCTTGCCGGGGTCATTTGACCCCAGTACTCTTTCCTGGTCCCTTCCAACCCTACAAACTATGAAACTACCACCTATTCTTTAGTCTCCACTACTCAGGGTAGGATGTGGGGGTTAGGTTATGGCACACTTGCCAAAAAGGTTGGCCCCTACTCCTTTAGAGGAACCTTCCAGCTTCTGTCTCCTTACAGAAAGAAGTGTATTTGTGGCTTCCACAGAATTTTACCAAAGTTGTGCTGTTATGGTCTCAAAATATATAGAGCAAAGTATCTGCAAAGAAATCGGTCAGCATTGCAGACAGTTGTACAGTGAATTGGGGAATCCCTCCCCCCCACAAACACTCTATAGACAGTGCTTTGCCTACATGGCTTGGGAGCAGCAGAAGACGGCAGCTTAGCCAAAACTTTCATTTACAGAATTCTATTTTCTTTGTAATCTCCAGGATTATCTTACTGTGCCAAGCTTTGACCCAACCTGACTAATGCCCATGTCGATACCCTCCAAACAGACTGCCAGGTGACTTACAGTCCAAAGGAGATCTTGGTAATGGATCATCATCCGCACAACATTAGCTGCCCCTTCTGCCAACTGTTTCTCCTTCCCTTCCGGGACCTTGCTGGGCAGCGCCTTGTGCATGAAGAGATTCGGGGCAATGACCATGGAAACATTCCAGAGATTCATTTTGTTCTTTTTCTCCCTGGCAACCACTTTACTGAGAAATTCAAGCAAAGCCTGACAAGAAAGGAAGCCAAGTTGATGTTTTCCAAGACATTAACTTTAACATATAGCAAACCAGAGTGAGTGCTAGGTCTTCACTGGGTTAATGTAAATAACCTTTCATCTCAGGAGACTTATGTTCAAAAGCTCAAAATAATTCATTGGTCTCGTCCTAGCATTAGGATAACATCAGCTTATAGTACAGAGATGTGTGGCGACTTCAGTGAACCCAAACTCAAGAATCAGGTCAGATGATGAGGTTTGTGCAAAACAGGAGGTCATTTTCCCTGACCTGTAGTGGCCCACCTCCCTTGGGTTCACTCAGTTTCCCATCCCAAAAACCCTCAAAAACTCACAGCTTCTCCCAGGTGAGGTGGATAACTTCTTCCCTGTTCCTACGTAAAACTACAATATATCCCAAATTTGTCAAATGATCCAGATTTCTAAGACAATCTAGCCCAAGAAAAATTACACAGTTTTGTAGAGAACTGAATCAGGATTTTCTTATGGAGAGGCACAATTGGGCAACAATGAACTATTGGTTGGGATCACTGATATGGCTTCTGCAGTATCCATGACTCATGAAGAACACAAGGCCAATCAAATGCCCTGCACTGCTACAAAACTGACCCAGAAACAGCATTTCTTTTTCCAAGGTAGTGTTGTGAGTAAAGAGGGGATTTCAATGTATTCTGATTACAAAGGAGTAGAAAGCTAAAGCTTTTGCAACTTTTTCACTATTAAAATGACATCAGGATACAGAGACACAAATACCAGCTGCACTGAAATCCTTTTACCTACTCTCCAAGGCCCTGTAGCCAACAGATAGTCTAGGCTGCTGTAATAAGCAACTATTTTGTTTTGCCTCAGATGCCAGTATTTCACCACATTCAAGTGGGAAGAGCAAGACTGTCAAGCAGGAGCATAAGCAAACATTATCTCACAGGCATAAATGCCTGATGCTTCTGCAATCTTGTACAACAATACAGCAATCACATGCTTATAGTTTGCACCCGCTAAATGATATGTGGGAACCTTGATTTTGCCCCAAGCATTCACACCCACCAAGTTAATGAAGCTGGCACAAGACTAAATAATGCAATCTAGATTAAATTTCTCATGGAAAGAGGAGTGTAAAGATAAGTTCTCTAGTTAGGTACATGGAAGGATATCACATTTTTCCCCCCTAAAGTTTTTCTTAGAGCCTTTTTTTCTTTATTACCTTTAAGGTGCTTCTGTTGGGCTCTGGCAGAATCAGGATAAGCAGGTTGAGGGCTTGCAATCTCTGCTTCAGGTCTGGGATATCTAAGGAGAGAACATGTTCTTTGCCATCAAACAGCAACAGCTTAAGTGTGAAGTAAACAGAGTCCAGGTAAAAATCTAAACCAATCTGGCTCCCATATGGAACTGAAGCTCTGAACAGGCTAGTATCTTATTATGAAGCTCGGGTAACTGATATGGGAGAAGCTAGGGTAACATTTTCTAGCATGTATGTGAAACTTAGGAGCCAAAGCCAACAGGATTCAAGCACCTGACTCGATCCTTTATGAGGATGGGAGTTTACGAAAGTTCTCCGTGGCACCCAAATAAGTAACGATCTACATTTCTTCACTGCTTATCCAGGAACCGAGTTAAGTTTTACTGAATTAATTCAACTCATAACATCTTTGTTAAGGAAATTACATATTACAAATAGGTAATCTAATCTGAAGCACTGAGGTAGCAATTCACTTTAAAATTCCATGTGAACTTTATAGTGAAGCTATAAATGGCACCCCAAAAAAGTGAAGAACCTGGGGAATGGACACATTTTGAAGAAAACATTATGAAAAATTAACAGAAATCACACACACACACACACACACACAGCTGCAAAGCTTAAGGAACACAGATGGAAAAGAATACAGATCTAGGCACTGTGCCTGATTCTGTCACTGGCCTACTGTGAGACCCTGAGCTACTCGCTTCCTTTCTCTATGTACCTCAACTCCCCCTTCCATTCTTTAACAGTGTTGACATCTCAAAATCCAAATTCGTTATAGAAGGAACATTCTTTCCAGACATTTGTAAGGACCTGTATAACAGTGCCCTGATCTCACTTGGGGCTCAAGGTACTACAACTATACAAATAAATAATGATAGTAAGCTACACCGATATGATCATGTAAAAAGCTCTATACATAAAATTCTACTGGAGATGAGTAAGAATTCAACATTTAGCTAACTGAGATTGCATACACCATGGCCAGCACTACATAATCTCTAGCTAAAACAGATGTGAGACACACCTCTGAGGGCATAAGACAAACTTTTATAAAGAAAAACACAAAGCTACAAAGGCCACACTGCCTGAACAGGGACTTACTTTGCACAGCAGCAAAAGCAGGAAGATATTCTGCCATCAGCAGAGGAGTGGGCAGCTCTCGAATGAACCTCTTCAGCAAGCCAGATATATCATTCTGATGAACCTCTTCCCAGCGGAAAAGGCCAGAGTAAAAGTCACTTTCCAGCTTTTGTTGCAAATTCTGTAGAGGGAAAAAAATCTCCATCACTTTCAATAAACAGGCACAATAAGAACACAAGTTGGACCTCCCATCCACAATCCAAAAACTTCAGGGCATTAGCAGGTAGGGTAAACCTGCTAACAGACTCCAGCATTTTGGAGAAAGTAACTGGGAGGGTGGGATAGAAGAGAAAGTGGTGGGGACCATTCCAAAATGGATGTGCGTACCAAAAGTAAGGCCTGTGCAACAGTCACTTGCTTACACCCCCTACTTCAATGTATTAACAGAAATACTATACCTTGATTCTGGTCTGGGACCCTGAAACTCTAAGGATGCCTTCAGTGTCAAGCCCCTTCTTTTCTAGACATGACAGCAGCTGAGAAAAAGGAAAGCAAGCTCTTAAATGCGGAAGACCAGATGTCAGTCTTTTTAGACCTAGGTTTAAGGTCTTGAATACTTCTCAGCTCTTGAAGCTATTGTATGCAACTGAAACTGGAAGGTAACTTACTGCATGGAGTATCAGTGGGACCTTGGCATTGGGGATGAGTTTTCGGTCATTTTCCAATAAAGTGTTGATTGGAACTCCAAAGAGTCGATTCTCTGCAATAAAGACAATGTGCATATAAACAGTTGTCAAGAACTGCAAAATAAGAAGGGCCCTGTCTTCTATTTGAACTGGGGAATGCACTTTATTAAATAATCACTGAAAGGAAAAGGAGACTAGATGCTGCAGTACCATCACAAGTGGATATGGGAAAGCCACACAGAGCAGAGAAGAAACAACGTATACGATTCAGATCACAGAAAGACCCACAGAAGTCTAGCATGTCTCAAGGGCACTTATTTTGGATTTATATTCCAATGCAAGAGCACCTGTAGTGAGGTTGAATGTTACCAAAATCCTGTTTGCTTGATAATGTTAACAGAAATAAAAAGACCTCAACATTAAAGAGAAATTAAAGACAAGAGATTGAGCTGACCTGTTGCTTTCAACTTTATGGCCTTATTTCTCTTCAGCTCCACACCTAAGACATCACAGAGAGCTGTCAACTCAATTAGTGCCAGCGTGGGGATCTTCTTCATGTCCTGCGGAGATAAGTCTCCAATTCTGGTCACACCCAGCCTGCCCTTGCGGAGCTTAAATTTCTAGAGAGAAAGAATGAAAGAAAGTTCCTAAGTGCCAGCCCAGATGGCTCTGCTGGCTTTATTGTATGAAATGTTTCTAATATTGCCTTCTACATTTCCACTTGTAAACCTGCCTGTCACCAGCCCCAGACTTCTGCTCACAGCAGAACCAGGATATCTTTGTATCTGCAGTGAAGGTCTTATCCAAGCCTTCATCTCCTATGGCCTCAAGTGCTGCAACCCCTTTCTCTACAAGTTTCCCCAGAATGACAGTGTCTGATAAGACAAGGCTGGAAGAGGGAAATCCTGAGCAGAATGGTCTGAATATGGTAATTTAAATATGTTAAATGGGTATTTTAAAATAATTAGTAAAAGGGATTTGTCAAAGGGAAGAACTCCTTTCCACCAGCACCATTTTCTCTTCAGCTTTGCCTTATTCAGGAGCCAAAGCTGGTCAGGCAAAATAAATTGCACAAAACCATCCCAATCTATTCTACCATTTGAAAGAAGGCTCAATAAGCTTTCTGTGCCATTCACCAATTCTGCTCCTCTTGACAAGGCAAAGATGTCTTCAGTCCAGTATCTCTAGCCTGGTTATTTTTCTACTCCTACTTTGCAATTTCTCTCTCCCTGAAAGAGATCCAGACACCAGCAATGAAGAGCTGTAGGTGCTGCAGCAGAAGTATTGTTCCAAGATTATTCCTTCTTTCCTGAGCCCTACCATAATAATTGCACTTAGTTAACATTGCATTAAAACACATGGATAGTTCTGCTCTGACTCTTACACAGAGCTCTTTCTAATGATAAAAGAACCTGTTCAATCAAGTACCCTAAAAAAAAAATAAAAAAAAAAAAATCAGAAACTAAAATTCCTAGGATCACCCCAAGAAAGAAGGGGACACAGGAAGTTCAGAGAAGTGCCTCATGGCCCTTACAGTTAAGGTATTCTCCTCTTTTATCCGCCTGGATTCGGGTAGAGGAGATCCCTTGAGCAGAATGGCCGCTTGCTCCGAGTAGGCAACGTCCGTATTGAATATCTCCTCTTTTCCAGAGCTCCTAACCATGTCTGAGAAGTCCTGAAGTCCCCTTGCACCTGCTACAGTCAAAAGCATGGTTTTAATTGATAGATCTTGAAACGCAAAAGGAAATGTGTAAGTAAACATAAGAAGATGTATTAAACAAGTTTGTGACGCCAAAGTTCTCTCACCAAGCAACATTATCTGAGTACTGGGTAAGGTCTGGCAAACCCATGAGAGATGAAAATCTTGAGATTAAGGGAGAAGATAGCCAAGGCCATTACTTCCCCCTTTCTGGATGGCACTGACCTAGGCATTACATATTAGGGCTGTGCGAAGCTTCGATCACCGATTCGATTTGGTGGAGATTCAGCCCGATTCAGCAGGTGAATCTCAAATCAATTTGGAGAGATTTGATGATTCGGACATAGACAGCTTTAAATGTTTTTTCTACATACCTGAAGGTACCAGGCACGGCTCGTGAACACTGAGATGGTGGGGCAGATAGAGTGTCCCGTGGGAGCATGGGGAGGTCTGCAGCGCGCTCGGTGGCGGACCCAGAAGTGGTTCAGAAGCACTTCCAGTCCACTTCCAGGTCTACCGCGGAGCACACGGGGGACCCCCCTGCCCCCCAGCTCTGCAGCTGGTGCCTCCTGGGTCTGGGGGGCACCCAGGGTCCCCCTATGGATGACTGCAAAGCTGGGGAGGCAGGGTGGGGGAGCCCCCCCACACGCTTGGTGGCGGACCCAGAAGTGAACCAGAAGTACTTCAGGTCCACTTCCAGGTCTGCTGGAGAACATGCAGGGGATGGGGGGGGTGGGCCACACTCCTGTGGGATGGTCCATCCATCCACCCCACTATTCTCAGTGCTCACAAGCCGCACCTGATACCTTGTGGTATGTAGAAAAAACAGTTAAAGCTGTGTCTATGGCCAAAATTGCTGATTCTCTGAATTGGCATCGAATCTTCAGATTTGGATTCAGCTGAATCGAATCAGGACAGTGATCCAAATCAACTAATCAAATCCCTGTCCCCTGAATCAGGCTGAATCTAAATCGAATATGGCCCATTTCGCATGCCCCTATTACATATGGCACGGTACACAAGATAACATACCCTTCTCAGAATCCGATACCGGAGGCAGAACCAGCTGAGCTAAGCTAACCTAGAACCTCTTAGAATTTCATCTCTATCTCAGAGTGTCCCTTCCTCACTTTTTAAATTCAAGACCTATTAGGAAAACAGACTGTTCTAAATACTGTCCTTTGCACATGCAAACAAAGAAACTGGCATACACACTCTGCTACATGCTGCAATTGCTTATGAGGGTAGAGATTTCCTTATAAGGAAAGTGCTCCAAATGTAGCTTTTAGTTTTTCAAATCTACAAAAGGACAGTATGACAGAATACCTGTTTTTATATGAAAACACTCATCATACTGCTCTTCCAAAAGTTACTTCACCCTCAGCCTTAAGGAAGTACATTAGGGATAGACAAGAAGATAAAAGCTCTTCCTTACATTTGCGTGTGTTGCCTGAAGACCCCAAACTGTGCTGTGACCTAGTTGTGCCCGATTCCTCTGTTTCAGCTACCACCTCCTAAGGAAATAAAAAGCAGAATGCGCTTGGTACACCCTGCTGTATATACAGAGAGCAAGTATGCAGCATCCTGGCTTGGTGGTTAAGAAAATTGTTCACTTGCACTAAAGAGCTACTTAAGTACCTTTAAGTTCAGATGTACAGGGCCTGCTGCAGAAATGAAAATCACTTTAAAAACTGTTATGAAATTGTTAGAAGCTTCTGTTCATGACCTAAGCTACAAAAGCTGTAAATTCTGCTCCCCCCAGCCCCTTACCCTCCCAATAGCACAAAGTCTTCCATTTACACCTTGCCATCCACCATTAGCTGGATGTTCAAGTCATCAGTAAATTGCCAATTCAGACCCTATCAAAGCACCAGCAGCTAATTGACATATCTGCTAGTTTTGGGTCTGCAAGCCAGGCACAGTATAGTCAAAATGAACCCGTCAGCAGTCAGTTTTCAAAGTTCTTTTAATTAAATACCACTTAATTAAGGACTTAAGGCTTAAGCAACATAATGTTTCATGTCCTCTGCTCTACAATAATCTAGCCCATTGCTACAAGTTAAGCAGGTCCCAGAAATGCAATGCAACTTAAGTTTGTCGGGAAGCACTTGTAACATGAGGATAAATATGCTAATGCAAACTCTTTGTTGACAGAGCTGGCTGAAAATAAAACAAAAACCATGAGGAAATATTTTCATTTAAATATTTTACCACAAATAGAGCAACTCCAACAAACAACATTACATTCCCAGGCTAACCAGAAACTAAGAATAAACACAAATGCATGAAGAGTCACTGATATTAAGTGAAGTAAATCAAGTGGAAGTAAAGAGATTTCCTTTTTTCTTGAGCAAGAGATGCAACTAAAACCACACACATAGCTGGACCAGTGACTTAGCAACTACAGTGCCAGTGAATAACAAACATACTGCATGATCTTAGAACACCACAGGGTTTCCATTCTGGCATGCCTACTCTGCAAATAATAATTCATGTGTGCATGTGAAAAGCTATGCTAGAAATCCAAGAAGTTTTATAAAAGTTGTACACAGGAGTTGAAAGCCACTGGTGCATGCGCACAAAATCATAGGAAAATAGGAATAGAAGGGACCTCAGGAGGTTGGACTAAATGACCTTTTGCTTTAGGCAGGTTCATCTCCAACTACACCACCCCTAAGTGCTCGTCTCACCTGCTCTTAAAAGCTTCCAAGCTTGGAGATTCCATTACTTCTTTGGGTTGCCTGATGCAATACTTAAACCACTCCATTGCAATAAAGTTTTCCCTAACATCCAACCTTAATTTTCCTTGCTGCAATTTAAGGATGCACCTTATCGTCTCTCCTAAAGTCACAGAAAATAGTCCATCTCTAAACTTTTTACAAGTCAACCTCCCCCCCAGCAGCGTTTTCTTCTCCATACTAAATAAGCCCAGTTCTTTCAGCCTCTCCATAAATCACATGTCCCAGGCCTCCATCAGAGACTCTGGAAAAGAACTCTAGTAAGGAAGTTATCATAGTGAAACGAGTTAAAACTCCCTATTTGTCAGACCTATAGCAGAACATAGGTTCTTTTTTTGGGCTACAGCCTGCTCCTCCTGAAGTCAAAGACTAAACCTAGTATCTATTTAAGTTTTGGATCAGCCTCATAGTGCTTTATGGGGCCGATAATTTGAATAATTTCTTTTGTCTAATTGTCATTAGAAAAACAGCATTATAAATAAAAGGAAATGTGCAAGAAGGTTGCAGGGAGACAGCCTTATCTTCAGACCATGGGATAAGCAGCCAGCAAATTCAATTAATGCTCAGAAAGTCTGCATAGGAAACAAAGTAAGATATCTTATGGTTAAGCCACTGAACTGGGATCAAGACCTGGGAATGCTATTAACTTTGTGGCTAGGGACAGAAGTTACACATAAACGAAGATCTGGTTTAAGTGACCTGGTTTAAACCTCTGACATAGGGGTTGTCAACCAGGGGTATGTATACCCCTGGGGGTATTTGGGAAGGCCCCGGGGGTAAGCAACAGCAGCACAGAAAAGTGGGGGCACTTCTGGTTTCACTGGCAGCACTTCTGATTTTTCCACGAGGGGCCTCCCCTCACTGGATCAGTCGCCTGGGGATCCCCTGCCCCCCCACTCATCAACTGCTGGGGGACTCCCTGCTTCTTGACCAGCCACCAAGGGTACACCAACCAAAAAAGGTTGAAAACCTTTGCTGTAACACAAACTGGGTTAAGTCATCAGAAACTGGTTTAAACCTGTAACAGAACAGAAGTTCAGTGCATATAAACCAGTTTCAAAATGGCTGAAACTGGTTTAAGATAAACTTGGTTGAATGTAATATCAGACTTAACTGATTTAGGTCAAACTGGTTTATGAAACTTCTGTCCCAGATCCCTTTGTGGTTCAAGTTAAATCGAGTCCCCCAGCATCCCAGCATTTTGCAGTGCTGGGCTGGGCTGGGCTGCCCGCTTCAGAGGGCAGGGCTGGCCCCACCCCTCTGCTCCCTAGCTGGAGCAATGAGGGCTAGCTCACTGGCCCTTGCAGGAAAATCCCTACCAGGGTCTGGGGCCTGGAATGGGGTTCAACTTCCTATCCCCCAACTATGGAGCTGCCCTGCCCTGCTTACTTAGTGCTGGCTGCGACTGTGCACTACAAATCCCAGGGGCACCTGGAAGCAGGAAGAGGACATGATGAGCAACCCTGCTGCTGTGAGTCTGGACTTCAAATCCCAGAGACCTTGCAGGCAGCAGGAAGGGGAAGTGAACACACAGCCCATGCTGGCCATGTGCCTGAGAGCTGTGCTCCAGTGCCCCCCAGTTTCTGGCTTGAGTCATTGTAGGCATGGGGCTGAATTTCCTGAATCAAAAGTTAATGTCTGTTCATTTTCATATTGATTCAATCTTTGCAACTTAGACTAACCTGCAAAGACCGGGAGGGCCGGGGGGGTGGAGATGACACAACAAAACAGCTCACTTCTGTGTCTCAAGTTTCCTCACCTGTAAAATGTGGATAATACCAAATCTACTACACAAAAGGGGATTGTGAGAATGAATTTAGAAAAGGAGAGTCCTATAAAGATGAGGAAAGTGAAATAAATGCTAAAGCATATATTTACACGGTCCTTCAGAGACTGCAAATACACCACATCTGACACCAAGGACAAAAAATGTCCCATTAAAAAGTTCTGTGGAAAGAAGAACTCTCTCTTTTGGCCTTTTCCAAGAACTACAGAAGAAGTCAGTCTGACTTTGGATCATGGCCTATGAAAGAGCGCCAATATTTTTTTTAAACCGTTCAAGATCTCAGTACACAGCCTTGGGAGGGAGAACAAACATTAGAAATAAATATGATGATTCTTCTTTAATTATTTGAATTGAAGATTTGCTATTTCTCCTGCAATACAATAAAAAAAATGCAAGGGATTTTTGTTTGCATAAATTGGATTGTTTGCATCAATGGATGCAGGTGTCACGGTAGATGTAGTCTTTCTGGACTTCAGGAAGGCTTTTGACACTGTCTCCCACCCCATTCTCATTAAAAAGCTAGGCGACTGTGGCATTGATGCCTACAGTCAGATGGATAGCAAATCAGCTGAGGGGCCATACTCAGAGAGTGGTGGTGGATGGGTCATATTCAACCTGGAGGGAAATGGGCAGTGGGGTCCCCCAGGGCTCAGTCCTTGGGCCCACACTGTTTAATTTCTTTATTAGCGACTTGGAAGATGGGGTGAAAAACACCCTGTTTAAATTCGCAGACAACACCAAGATTTGGGGTGAGGTGGGCACGCTAGAAGGGAAGGACAGATTACAGTGGGACCTGGACAGGTTACAGGGGCGGGCAAATGAAAATAGGATGGGATTCAATACTGACAAGTGCAGGGTGCTGCACTTAGGCAGTAGGAACCAGCAGCATATCTATAGGCTGGGAAACTCCCTTCTTGAAAGCACTGTGGCAGAAAGAGATCTTGGAGTCATTATTGACTCCAAGATGAACATGGGTCGACAATGTGAGAACACGGTCAGTAGGGCTAACCGCACCTTGTCGTGCATCCACAGATGCATCACAAGCAGGGCCAAGGAGGTGATCCTCCCCCTCTATGCATCACTGGTCAGGCCACAGCTGGAGTACTGCATCCAGTTCTGGGCACCGCACTTCAGGAGGGATGTGGACAGCACTGAGCGGGTCCAAAGGAGGGCCACTCACATGACCTGGGAAGAGCAGGGCAGACCCTACGAGGAGAGGCTACGGGGCCTTAACCTGTTCAGCCTTTGCAAAAGAAAGCTGGAGGGGGCCCCGGTGGCCGTCTATAAACTTACTAGGGGGGACCAGCGGGGTTTGGGAGAGACCTTGTTCCCCCGAGCGCCTCCTGGAGTAACAAGGAATAACGGCCATAAGTTGTTAGAGGGTAGGTTTAGACTAGATATTAGAAGACACTACTTCACAGTCAGGGCGACTAGGATCTGGAACCAACTTCCAAGGGAAGTGGTGATGGCTCCTACCTTGGGGGTTTTTAAGAGGAGGCTCGACGTTTACCTGGATGAGGTCATTTGAGTCCAGTTCTCTCCTGCCCAGGGCAGGCGGTCAGACTAAAAGATCTACAAGGTCCCTTCCGACCCTATATCTATGAATTTCCCTGACATTTTAGGTGCTTGCAATTTCATCATTTCTTGCAACGGAGGCAGAAAAACCCCAGTAAACATAAACACCAAGGTCTTGGCAGCTCAGCAAAGGAGATGTATTTTTTAAAGAGACTACTTTAAAACACACTTGCTTTCAGTTCTTCTTGGACACCCCAGCCAACCCATTCTGCTAGCAAGTGGATCTTTCAAACACGCAGAAGTTCCATATATCTAACCAAAGCTATTAGAAGACTATTTTGCTTATAATTAATAGTGGGAAGGAATGTTCTGTTACTTAAGTTTCAAGTTATTTATATAGGCAGGTTTAGCATTTTCCATAGTTCACTTTTAATAAATGTCATTTTAAAGCAAGAGCTTAAATGGGATACCAAATGCATAAATATTTGTAACCTAACAAGTGTGTACAAAAGATTATATTTACGAGCTCTTCAAATGTTTTGTAAGCAATGGAAAAGTGGATTCATTTTAGGAGTCATAGAAATCATAGAGAAATAGGACTGGAAGGGGCATCCAGAGGCCATATAGTCCAACCCCTTCCCTGAGATAGGATCATCCCTAGCCAAACCATAATCTAAACTCTACATAAAATTATCCTCAAACCTGACAACACAGACCTGAGAGCCTAACCCGCCACAGGTAAAGCAGGGAAACCACAGCAGCCAATGTTTTGCTTCTATGAAATGTTGTCAGAATATGCTCAAAAGATCCTGCATATAGGAGCCATGCCCCCCACTACAGAGCATGAACGCCACATGCCCCCGAAGGCTGAGGGGGGCACCTTGACCACCCACAGGCAGCAGCAGTGGTGGGGATATGACAGTTGCAAGCGGGGAGCTCCCACAGGCAGCCACAGCGTTGTTGGCGGTGGGCAGGGGGATGGCGAGCGCCAGCTGGCAGTGGGCAACCACCCACAGATGCCACCAGCAGCATTGGCGGCGGCCAGCGGTGAGCAGCAACCACCCACAGGCATTGCTGGCAGCATCAGTGGTGCTTTTCGCAGAGGGTGCACAACCAATCTTAGGGGGTGCATATGCACCCCCTATGCATCACCAATGCTATAGAGGAAGGCAAAAATCCCTACAGTCGGTACCAATCTGACCATGGGGTAAAACTCCTCTGACCCCAAATGTGTCAATTAATCTGACCCTGAGCAGAGGGGAAAGATTTCCTAACAAGAAACTTCTGGCTTTTGTCCCAGAAGCAGCACAGGCACACCCCAGTTAAAGTCACGTGCAGGTCCAAGGAGGTGATCTTCCCCCTCTATGCAAGCGACCTTGGTCAGGCTGCAGTTGGAGTACTGTGTCCAGTTCTGGGCACCACACTTCAGGAGGGATGTGGACAGCATCAAGAGGGTCCAAAGGAGGGCCACTCGCATGATCTGGGAACAGCAGGGCAGGTCCTATGAGGATAGGCTATGGGATCTGAACCTGTTCAGCCTCCACAAGGGGAGGCTGAGAGGGGATCTGATGGCCGTCTATAAACTGGCCAAGGCATACCAGCAGGCAATGGGAGAGTCCCTGTTCCCCTGAGCACTGCCGGGAGTAACAAGGAACAAAGGCCATAAACTGACAGAGAGCAGATTCAGGCTGGATATCAGGAGGCACTTCTTCACAGTCTGGGCGGCTAGGATCTGGAATCAACTTCCAAGGCAAGTGGTCCTCGCTCCTACCCTGGGGGTCTTTAAGAGGAGGCTAGATAGACACCTTGCCGGGGTCGTCTGACCCCAGCATTCTTCCCGCCTGTGGCAGGGGGGCAGACTTGATGATCTGCTCAGGTCCCTTCCGACCCTACTACTAACTATGAAGTTCCCAACCTTGGCTGCAGCTCACCCCCAGTTCCTCTGAGGAAAGCTTAAACACACCCTGACACACAAAACTTTAATAGAATTTCATTTAAATCATTAAATGTAATCAGCATTTTAAAATAGGAGTACCTACACTGGACTCCCAAGAACAGTTACTTTATTTACACATACAAAAACATGTTCAACATCACCCCCTTGTGCATCAGCAAAAACAAGTTGCTTTACACATTTACATCTCTTGGGACTCTGTGCAACTGTCACAGAATTATCTAAACTTAAATGTGGGTAGCTATAGAAGTCAGCAGCAATTACTATTCAGCTTTGTTCAACTTTCCAGGGTATATTTAAAACACTTTTATATTTTTTATTATATTCATTTCAAACAGACCAGATCTATTTTATATTTAGACCAAAGACCACCTCAATTAAGGAAAAAGTATGTTTTGTAAAAATGAAAAGCTAGTCTCAGACTGTATAAATGAGTATTTCAAATCTCTAAGGCAGCAGCAGGTGGCAGGAAAGGAAAGAACCGGGCAAGTTCTATTATGTAAACACACATGGGTGAATTTATCAGCAAGGACAGTTTCCAGAACCCATAATGGAGATAGGTTTAAATGACTGTTTTATCTACACAGTTCTCAAGTAAGATTAACTACTCCTCTAAAAACTTATTAGAATAAATTAACTGGCAAAAGGGCTAAGTAATCCAATGACTCAGGTTAATGGGACTGTAGTAACAAATGCATTACAGAACATATGCTAACAACACATCTCTCCCTTCTACACACTGGGTGCATCTACATGTGCATTAAGGTACTGTTTCTAATGTGCAATAAATTTAGTAACTCCAGTGTAAGGTATTAAGTAATATGCATTAGGCTGCCTTAATGAGCATTAACAAATGTGCATAGTTTTTAAGTGACGCTTAATACACAATAAGCTATATTAATGTGTATTTGCATAATTGCATGTTTTTACGGGACACTTTAATGCACAGTAAAATAGACTACTTCATATTAAAGTGCAAGTGTATATGTGCCCACTAGCCACAAAAACTCAACACCAGATCATAGATAAATAAATATTCTCCTTTGCATTATGTCCATGAAGTTTAATTAGACTGTGAATTCTTCCAGGTAAAAATAGTCTGAAACTACATAAACTCCCTGGCCTGATGAGGCCCCAAATGCTACTGGAATACAAATAAAATACTGCATGGTATACTCAGCAGTAGGTTACTTCATAGAGTCCTACCGCCCCCACAAGTCACAGAAGCTGAGAACTCATGTAAAATGTCTCAGACCCAGAATACAGTAAATAATATCCAGCATCACAAAAAGTTTCCATCATGAGTGAGGGTAATAGAGATATTGCTGGCAGTCTTCAGGAAGGTAGACACTCCAGAAAGTACTCAGGCAGGAGAGTAGCTGGCAAACTTGTGCTGTTATGACTTATGCCACTTCTGATCTGTGGCTAAAGAGTGAAGCCTTCTAGCTAAAAGACTGAGTCAGTCACCTTTCCCTACCACTACATTCACTTCAAAGGAAATCTTTTAAATCCCAGATTCTATAGCATTACTTTTACTGCACACCAGATGCATAAACTCTATGGGTGCATCCAGACAAGCCCACACGTGCATCTTGCCGCATCTCAAAGAGGTTTAAGATGCGGCAAGAGGCACGCCGTGAACAAAAAAAAATTCCTCACACTGCATATTTGCAGCACAGGCTCAAAATTTGATACCTGGATATCCAGGTATCAAAATAAAACACAGGGGGAAAAAAGAGGGGCAGGGTATGGTCCCCGACTATGCCCCGAGGTAACCCGGGAGCCGGTCCTCCAGATAGACACTCTAGTTTCTGGCCAGAGCATCTCTATGGTGCTCCTGCTGCCCCAGCATGGAGGGGCACAAACCCTTAGCATGCTGGGGCAAGCAGAAGCACGGCAAGGATCAGGATCCTGGTGCTGTCGCAGGTAATTAGGGGTCAAGGGGATGTGGGTGGGTTTGTGGAGGGGTTTGAATGGAGGCTGCCACATGCCTGCCCCCTATCTGCCCCCTGCAGTGCCGTTGGCAGCAGCCAGCCCAGCTGTGGCCCAGCTACAGGCACAGCCAGCAGCGACGTTGTGCCATGTGACCCAAGCTCTGTACATGCTGAATGGATCCAGCCTGCTAGCGCATGGCTTTGGACATGACTGGGAAAGCCGTGCACTAGCAGGCTGAGCTGGGCCGGGCCAGGTCCATTCAGCATGTACACAGCCCGGGTCACACAGCACCGTGTTGCCATTAGCTGTGCCTGCAGCCAGGCCACAGCCATGTTGACTGCTGCCACCAGCACTAAGGGGGGGGCAGATGGAAGGGCAGGCATGCAGCAGCCCCCATTCAAGCCCCACTACAAAGTGTGCAGCAGGACCCTCGCACACCTTTGCAGTGGCCATATGCTTTCTCCCCACACACACCGCGGGTCTGGCAGTGCTATTGCCAGAGGCAGGACCCAGTCCAGCACGATGACCAGTCCGTGCGAGCGGCGTGGGGCCCCAAGTTACAGCCTGAGCTGTCCGGGGCTGCCTGAAGGTGCATGGGCTCATGCTGCGCTGAACCAGACCCGTGATGAGCAGCATAGGCGGCACCAGGTCTGAGGCAATTATATATAGTAGTCTTTTGTTTTAATTGTGGGAGAACATAGATTTTAAAGAGTATTTTAACGAGTGAATTGGGGATTTTTTTTTTAAATCAGATATTTTGCAGTTTATAAGTAGGGAACACCAGAATTCCTGGTAGTGAGGCAACTGGCAGCACCCAGGCAGAGGTGCCTGCTCAGAGCTGACACCCGGGACCCAGTTGGAGGTGGCCAGCCTCCTCGCCAGTTGGGGCCAAAAGGACATGCTTGGACAGTTTAAAGCAGGCCACCACACTAAGAAGATCTTCTGGGAGATAGCTGCCCAGATGGCAGGGCGGCAGCACACGTGGCGCAGTTCCACACAAAGGCCAACTGTGCAGCCACAGCCCACTGGCATCTGGCCCAGAGGTGCAGATGCCTCTGCTGCAGCCTTGCAGTTCCCATCTGGGTCTGGCAGGCATGCAGCCTTGGGGCCACATGCTGTTGCAGGGGGCAGCAGGTCACCGCCAGGCAGCAGCCCCCACTGCCAGACTGCTGCAGTGGGTAAAGGATGCAGGGAACCCTCGGTTAGGGCTGCTGCAGCAGTTCAGCTGGCACAAGGGGTAGTGTCCCCAGATACCAATTGGCCAGGACCCAGAAACTCCTGAGAACAAGTAGCCCTGAGTTACTTTCCAGGGCAGGTTTTTATACTGCTGGGGCCAGCACAGGGCAGGGTTTTATACTACCCTGTGCTGACCCCAGGCTCTAGCTCCCCCGGGCTGCAGATCTAGGAGCTGGGCAGGGTTATTTTGCCCCAAGTGGCACAACTTGCCCCACACCGAAGTGCTTGTCCAAGCATGTGTGGAGGCAAAAATCCCCAGCTCAAATTTGTGCTGTTCCTATTTGAGCTGCTGAAAGCACACGTGCCTGTATGTGTGGATGCACCCTGTGAGTTCAACTTTGCTGAAGACTCAAAAAGGTGACAATACGGGTTTGGAATAAAATAAGTCTGTCTCCATAAAGTCAAGGCAGCTGCATGGAAATACTTCAGAAGAGAGTCAGTAAAGCAACGTACCCCAGAATTCATCACTCCAAAAATATCTCGGACGTCACGCACAGGCTGTTTGTTCTTCTTCCGACGAGACCGTGAGTAGGTATCCAGCCTTCTCTGCACAGCTGCAGCCTGGGTCTTGGTCAAGGTAGAAAGAAGCACAATATTGCCATTGTCTGCAGCATTATCCCCAATCAGGTCAGAGAGGCCTGCATCCTGTAGCCATGCAGCTTCAGCTTCTCCCTCTGAGAGGCAAGGGATGAAGGACAGAGTCAAGGTCAAAAAACAGGGGAGGTAATGATTCAACATAACTGATACAGTACAAAAGCAAGGCTTGGAAGGCATTCAGTTGTGTCCAGTGCTTTGTGGTTCTCTTCCTTAGTACAAAAGGAATTACAAAGCCAAGAGAGCTGCTGGGACTTCAAGCCCCAGTCCTGGCTTAGGAATAGGTATAAGCCAACTACCCCAGTGAAGCACCAGAGGCATTCTCCCCTGTCCCCATTCCCAACAGTCATTTGGGAAACAAAGGCCATACCCACAACACAGACTGCCCTTTGCAGCAAGGCAGCAAAGGTATGGCCCCACTAGCACAGTCCTCTTTGTAATAAACAATAGCACTTGGCATATCTGCAGAGAGTAAGCTCTACACTCTAGTGAGTGCAAGGACTGTGCTTTTAGCTGAATCTGATAGTGAATTCCCTTTCAGAGGACAAGGAGGAAAGGTTAGTGCCCTCTCCCTCTCCTTTGCCTAACGTGGCCTTGCATGAGCCTCGGAGGGGGAGGGGAGGGGAGGAACGCGACAGAAAATAAGTCTTGTATAAAGTAGCACAATGATTGATTTCAACAAAAAGTTGGTGCCAATTCATACCAGGAATGAATCTGACCTACTAAATATCCCCTAGCACTATCAAAAGAGGCACTCTCTTACAAATAACAGCAAAAATATTCCACATGTGGCTTTTATACTTTTCCTTGCTATTGGATCTCTAATTCTCTCTAATTCTTAAAGGAAGAACTGGACCAGGGTATGTAGCTTAGTGTTTTGAACTCAGCTACTTTAACTCCCAGAGTCTGCCTAGAATTATATCTACTTTTTAATTTAAACTATACTTAAAAGCACAGGATCATTTTTGTGGCTGTTACTTTTTACTGACAACTCATTACATTTCAAAGAGGCCCAGCCACCCTTATAGTATTTCTGTGTGCATTAAATTGACTTCATGTTGTGTTTTATTCCTAAATCCATAAAAAACAAAAACAGTTATGCTCAAAGTGTGTTAAATTTTCCAAGTGATACTGTCAGAAGCCAGAAAATGCTGAAGGCAAGGTTATTTGCACAAGCTTAACACTATTTCTTCAAACAGAACGGTTAAACTCCCAGTACAAGAGCACAAATCCTCTCTCCTGCATGCATGCTTCTTTTTTGAGTGCAGGTCAGACAATGCATTCAAGGTGGCAGCTGTTTGAACTCAGAGGAAGACTACTAATGTGTGGCTCCATGCTTTATATACTGCATACCTGTAGCCCACCACCCACCCCTTACTTCAAACCAGTTTTTGTTTACTACATGCATTCTGTGTACTACAAGCAGCTTCACAGATGTGCATGCTTATTTACAGACCCGACTGGAAAATAATGGGTTTCAAAACCTAGAGCTGGGAAGTTGTCTTCCCCTTGTAAAAAAAAAACAAACAAAAAAACCCTGTCGATGAAATGGAAAAATGCTGGCAAAAATAAATGCTGGGGAAAATTCCGCTTTAAGTAAAAAATGGCTCTCTCACAAGTAATTGAAAAAATAAATTTTGGTCCCAAGCTCTATAAACATTTGCACACACACAAGTAGTGCCACTGAACTCACTGGGAACATATGCATGTTTAAACTTATTCATTTAACAGCAGGCCTGCAGCCTTAATCCAACTGAAGAATTTTGCACAGCACCCTTTATTCTGAAATTTTAAAAAGTTTGGTGGGAGGTCTGCCAATTATATTTTAGAGGTAGGTGTTGAGGGCAGGGAGGAGGAAGGGGGGAGGGAGGGGAGAATAAATCAAAATGTTTTCTTGCAACTTTTAAAAATTTCCAAATCCAGTCATATAACAGGATGTTAAGTCGATACATAGAGAGAGGTAGAGGTCTGATTAAATGGTCTTCTATTAAACCCTGCTGGCCAATGCAAACATCAGAATCCCTTAGATAAAAATGTATCCAAATAATTTCTATTTAAATATCCTTTAGCTAAATTGCTGCTAGCTTGAAAAGAAACAAGTATGACTGGTTGATTGTCTGGGAAACTTCACAGGGTGGAACCATCCAGTTAGCTAGTTTATACATTTTTGGCCAAGGAGATTTAATCTGGAGAATCAAGATAAACAATGTAGGTGTTAAGTAGACAACATTCCCAGGATGCATCACTGGAGATGCATCACTGAATGAAGAATATGGAAAGTGCCATACTTTTAAGAATGCCAATTAAGATCACTGCATTTTTCAAAATGCAATTTAGCCAAAAGTAATATTCATGAAGGAACGCACTCCTTCTGAATTACTCTAAGAGAGCTACCATCCTGGAGTAGAGAGGGGCAAGTTGTAACTCAAAAATATTATAGGTAGGAAAGGCCCAATACCTGACAAAACAGACTTGACAAAGTCAAATGGAAAGGATGTTATTGGAAGCATTTCTAAGCCATATTGAGTCACTGGGCTGGACAGATACAGCTTGCAAGCTTTTCAGCAATAACAACTTTATTTTCAGTCAAGCTCTGATTTTCATACCATGTGAGTTTATTTTGACCTCCTACCATGTTCTCTCCATTTCTGGATGGGGAAAAACCTGGCACTGAAACATTCTTCTTTAAATGTACATGCTTGTGACATGTCAGAGGCAGATACTGACACAGGCCCTGGACAAGCCAAGAGAGGCGGCACTGCAAGAAAGCTAGGATTCAAGTACAATTTCAAAGAAATGGAGAAAACTACAGACTTCTGTAAACAGCTCCACAGAAAGACTTAGGAGCAGCATTAGACATGGGGAGAGAATAAAATAACCAGAAGTGACCTGGATAAGATTACATGAATGCTGAACTAAGCCTCTCACCAAGAGTTAGGGGTGATCATAACTCATTTTTCCA
Organism: Alligator sinensis; assembly: GCF_000455745.1. NCBI lineage: Eukaryota > Metazoa > Chordata > Crocodylia > Alligatoridae > Alligator > Alligator sinensis. The sequence continues at coordinate 1,016,716 of NW_005842553.1, forward strand.
GGTGAGAAACAGGGGGGGGGTGTTCCAGCATTTGCGTAGCACCTAATTTGCACAAAGTCTGTGTGTTTTGTCTCCACTGTATGAAGCTATTTCCAAAGTTTGAGAAACACGGTCTGAAGCAAATTCTGTCCTGAAGGTGCTTTAAACCATCAGCTGAACTGCCAACTCCTTTTCCTTTGCACTTCAGGATCTAACAGGTTTGTGGCTGGCCTCCTCAATGCTGTGTGTAGCTGAGCTCAGGCTGCAGTGCCATCTAGTGGTCCGTAAAGACTGTAAGAAGCAGGTAGTTTCAAAAGTTTGAGAATTTTTCCTGGACGCAGGCCATTAGAGGCTAGCAGGCCATTTACCCTTCAATAATACAGACCATTACATTTTGCCTGGCTCCCCTGTATTAAACCAAAAACTTTTGTTTGACTAAAGCGTATGTTCCCTGATGTTATTCTGGTCTGCAGGAATCAAGAGATGGAGAACCCACCACTTCCATGGGAATTCTTTCCAATGATTAATCACCACACTATCAAAGCTCTTTCTAGCTTCCATTTCCAGCTATCAGCTCTTGTTCTGCCTTTTTCTCCTAAATAAAAAAGCCCTTTAGCACCCAGTATATTTTTTCCCAATGAAGCTACCCACACACTGTAAAAAGTCTCTTCCCTTTGATAAGGACAAATAACATTAGGATGAAATACTTTAAAGGAATCCTATGTCTCCACCTCTCACTCAAGTTCTGTGGCTCTTCTGTACATCCTCCCAAATTTTTATAAAGCTACCTCTTTCAGATGTGAATACTAGAACTGGACAGTATTTTTCATGTCAGCCTTAGGGACAGAAGTAGAAAACCACCTCCCTTACCCTACACTACTCTGCTGTATACTTCAGTAGCCCTTCATGCTACAGCACTGAAACAGGAGCTCTCATTCAGTTGCTTATCTACAGTAGTTCCCAAATTGTTTGTCAGGTCCATCCAGGATCCAGTCCCCATTCTATAGACATGAGCTTTTTCACAGCACCTGAACTTGATTTTTTTTTTTTAGTAAAAAATCACAGTTGCACGTATATTTTGTTTGAATGGATCAATTTACCAGCTGATCCAAATTGCCCTGTGTGGCTACCTTATCTTTGTTATCATTTATAAGCCATCATGTAATCATCAAATTTTAAGTCAAGAGTGATCCAAAACATAGAAAAATACTGAATAGATTCATTCCTAGTATCAATTTTAACGAAAGAGGTTAAATTACCTCCCTAATCCTAAACACTATTATACCCTAACACATGAGACATAGTGCACGGTTAAACACTGTTCAATAAAAGGAACCTTGCATATTAATAACCCTGGGTGTTTACTAGGGCTCTTTCAAGTGACACCACCACATAAAATTCAAGCTAAAGAGGACCCCTCTGATATCCACCAGGTTTGCAAATTAAAGTTTGGCATACTAAATGATGAGCCAAGAGTGTAGTACATGCTGTACAATTCACAATCCACCGCAGTACGTGCTGTACAATTCCCTCCATATACCAGAATCTTTAGTGAGATGAGAAATTTAATTTAGCTTTCAAGAATGTGTACACACTCAAGTTATTTTTTGAAAAAGTGGGATGTGGTCCTTAAATATTGTGAAAAGTTTGCTCGGCAGGATTACTTTCCCTCTCTATTAATGTCACTTTTCTTTCCCCTCCCTCCTTCCATATTCCCCAGCAACAGTTCCAGCAACCTACCCTCTGGGGTTTTGACTTCTGCAAGGCTGCATTCCTCTTGCTCTGCTTCAGTGCTTTGTTTGATGTTCTCCACTTCCAGCCAAAAATTGTCCATTGATAAGTTGTCCAAAGACTCTACCCTTGAATTCACACGCTCCAACACTGGGGGCTCCAGAGAACTCTTCTGAGGAAGCAGGCTCATCTGGCAGGGGCAATTTCTGGTGCTAGGGGGAGATGAGGGGAGAGAGAAATTAAATAAAACACTACCCTCTAAACTAAACACTACCCTCTAAATTCAGCATTCATACTTAGTGAGAATACGTCAGTCCTCCATGATTAATGACTGCAACAACCAAATAAAGATAAGTGCTAGACGCCCTATTGCTTTTGTTTAGTGATAATAAAAGGCTGAAGGCTAGAAACAAGCTCATTAACAAGCCTACATGCTGTATGACGTGAGTGGAGGCTGTGGCAATACAAGATTCCTTGTCTTGTTTTTCCAATGACTGAACAGGGACCACTCTTCAGTATAAGCAAGAAGCAAACAAAATCCCCAGCCAGCTTAGTTTGGAGAAGCTTGCAGCATCTTCAAAAGTGCCAGTTTCTGATCATTTCTTAACATACACTCTTCTCACAGAGTAAGACTAGGTGATGTACAATACAACATCATACATTATGCAAAGAGCAAGCAAAACCACTTAAGACCTGGTTCAAGGCCTTACATGAGACTAAGGAGGCATGTGGAGTTCTCCTGCAAGGATAAGAGTAAAACAGGGTAAGAAAATGAATGGTATTCGAGTTTCAGGAGACAAAGCCTAAAAGTCTATAGGAAACAAAAGAGAACATTACAGGGTTTGAAATGCAACTGATATTTGTTTTAAAAACAACTATCACCACACAACTGGATATCAAAATCACTTGCAACCAGCAGATGACCATCAGAGATTTCATTGCAACTTAACTAAACTAGCCCTGATGTGACATCTGTCAAGTATCAGGCTGTTAAATTAACTGATGCATGTCCTGCCATTATTGAAGTTCTTGCATTTCAGAGAGCTGTCACTAGACACAGGAGCAACTCAGGACCAACTCTTGCTGTTTTATCTCAGTTCTCAAAGGACTTGGCATTTGTTGTCAAGTTCAGCCCTGAAGTCATGCAATTATGTGAGAATCTGAGCTTTCAACAAAGATAGTTTCAGTCCCCTCATAACTGAGGAAAGAAAGTTTGAACATATGAAACCCTAAGGGTTCAAGCACAGGCACTCAGAAAAAGAAAATAAAAGGGGAAAAATTCAGGTTTTAAAGTGAAATGATTTTTAGGGTTCAACTTTCTTTGTCAAATAAAGTATCGTATATAGCTAGGACTTCAGGAACAAGAATTTTTTTTTGCCGCCATTTTCTTATTACCTATTACATCAGAAAAAAAATGTAAAATTTATCTTCCCTGATATCAACACCTCCTGCTTATTTCTTATGGTCATCTTTCAACTTTCTCATGTTAATATCGATAACTGTCTGATAATAAGAGCCCAGTGCCAAATGCAGCCTTCCAGTTGCTGTCATATTAAAGACTTTTGACTGTTTTCTACCCTCTCATAATAGGATGCCTTTGCAAACTCACAAATTTGTCTTCGTAAATGAAAACCTGCTTAATGAAGCACTTAAGACACTCCTAGGCATATGGAAAAGGTGGAGGATGACAACGCAAAATAAATACATTTGCAGTTTCAGAAAGAACCTTGCTTGATACGATTTGGAGTCCAAACTGGCAGCATTGCTAATTTAGCAGTTTTGTCACTAGAACTGATATCTTTTTTCCGGATCTCTCTCGCTAGCACTGGAACAGGTTACCAGAGAGGTCGTGGAATCTCCATTCTTGGAAGTTTTTAAGGCCTGGCTTGACAAAGCCCTGGCTAGAATGATCTCATTAAGGATGGTCCTACTTTGAGCAGGGGGTTGGACTAGGTGACCTCCTGAGGTCCCTTCCAACTGGACATTAGAAAGAACTTCTTCACAGTTAGAGTGGCCAAGGTCTGGAACAGGCTCCCAAGGGAGGTGGTGCTCTCCCCTGCCCTGGGGGTCTTCAAAAGGAGGTTGGATATGCATCTAGTTGGGGTCATCTAGACCCAGCCCTCTTTCCTGCCTATGCAGGGGGTCGGACTCGATGATCTATTGAGGTCCCTTCCGACCCTAACATCTATGAATCTATGAAACCCTATTTGTCTATAAGCTGAGAATCCAAACGTACACAGTAGACTGGAACAGGATCATGTATGATGTGGAACACTTGGTAAACAGTCTAGCAACAGGTTTTCCTGGCCAGTTTCTACTTTCAGGAGTTGGCAATACTAAAAATAGGGACCAGGCAAAAAGCAGCTTCTCAACACTAACCTCAAAGCATACTCAAATATCTCCATCCTCCAAACATGCCTGCCTACCTGCCTGCCACATGACAAACTGCTAATCCAAAAGCCACTGGAAACCTCTCCAAGTCCACAAGCTTAACTTGAAATAAGGAAATTCCCTGTGACCCCAATGAAAAAGTCCTTTTTTATGCAATTAATAGAGTCCATTCTATGGCCTGGGCTACACAGGTCAGATCAGACTATTCCAAGAATCCCATAAAATCTACTACTTTAAGCGTAGCATACTATCAACCCAGATGAGCTACTGCCCCCGGGATATATAATCCGGTACTATATGATATTACCCTCTTTTCCTTATTGTAAAATGCTGTACTAGTCACAGCCAAAACAAGCAACTATCTTCATAACATATGTAGGTCTCAAAGAAATGAGAAAAAAAGATCATAAAAGAAAGAGAGACTTGATAACCACCCCATGAAAGGAGGAAATGAAGATAGGCAGGGTAAGGTGGTGAGGGACTTTTTTTTAAAAATTAAACAGTTTTGCTTGGTATTTCCCTGCACCAGTGCCAAATGTAAGTAACGGCCACTTGATTAAGCTAGTTTCAGTGACCAGATCTGTTTATCATTCTGCACGGATGAAAGGCTTCACCAAGGAAATAATCTAGAGGAACAAAAGAACGTCGCATGGCTCTGTAAAATGGTAGTAAGTTGGAGCCAAAGAAACAAAGTCTCTTATCTGTACAAACACAGATATTTATATATAAATATGTGCAGAAGTAATTACATTTATACCTAATTACAGTTAAAATACACACACAAAACATCTGATCTGAATTTTGTTTGACCCCGCTGCAGATGAATGAAACTCATGCACACCATCTAAACAATGAATTTGAGAATGTCACTTTTGCCCGAGGGAAACAAGAAAACTCCAAATAAATCCACACACTTCTACGCCAACACCCACCTGAGTACAGAAGAGCCAACAAATCTGTTGGCCAGACAGAAGATAAGATAATAAAAGCAGTAGAGGAGAGAAAACAATGCACTATATCCATAGTTATGCCATTAATGATCATCTCTGCTCAAACACAAATAATCCATGACTTGTGACCAAGTAAATAGCAGGTTTTTAACCTCAATTTGGTCCATGAGCATTCTTGGTTCCATACCCATACACACTACAAACACATCTGGAGTAAGCTCTGTGGAGCAGATAGTGCTATGGAACACAATGGAACAGTTGGACCTACTTAAAACATTTATCTAGGCCCCATTACTAACATTGTCTGGGCAGCTCCCCATCTTTAAAATGTTTTTTATTCCCCCATAACCCTGCCCCAGAATGGAAGACATATCACAAATTGAGAATTGAAGCATGAGGTCATGTTATGACCTCTGCTGCAGAGAAGGAACTTGAACCAAGCTTGGAGTCCTAGGCTAGTGTCCCAAGTACTGTTTCATCCTCTCCTATTATAGAAAACAAAGAAAGCAGCAGCAGTTAGGCTCAACATGCACTGAAGGCAACTAACATTTTCCTTTCAATTTTCTAAAGAAAAAAGAGAAGTTAGCTGCATACTGTATTGCTTTTAGAAACCCAACTGAGGTGGAAAGTCACCCTCAGATTGAAGACTGGCCGCGGCTGACTTGTGAAGACAGTGAGTGAGGAAAGAACATTCAGTGACTTACATAGAGAGCAGTAGTTTAGATTAGAGGTGTAGATTGTGCCATTTTAATGTTCACTGGCCAGCTGTGACTGAGCAAGGAGTAGGCGGAATAACCAAGTTCACTCAGACTCACTGCAGTCATAAAAGCGTAACACTTACAAAATTAACCAACCATGAGTAAATTAGACAGGAAAAAAAGGCAGGTTGCAACATGCACTGTAAAGAAACTGTTCTACAGTGACGTCAGCCACATCCATCTAACCTTTCTTCTTCAGTCTGTTTAATGGTATATGAGAGTTTCTAGCTTACAAAAATTAATTGTAGAGAAGACCTTACAACACACGGAGCATTGAGAAGGAATCTAAAAAGGACAAGGCCTTGAAAATCAGCATAGAGGGCCATTCTATACAGAACAGTGTAGCATCATGGAAAGGAGTACCAGGATGTACAGGAGTATCAGATAAACCAGAATAAAGTCCATGGTACTGATAATCCTGGGCGGGGAAGGCGGGGGAATAAATCAGGGTAAGAAATGGAAGAGAAGTGTGGCAGATGGCCCAGTTCAGCAACCCTTGATAATAAATGGGACTTAGGCATAGGTCTGAAAGCTTACTGAAGCAGCAAGTTGAGCGGGACAGATGAGTGAAAGGTCAGCTACCCTTGGGATTTCTGCCAAAGAAAAATCTCACTAGTCCCCCTCTAAGATCCTCAGGGCAACCTTAGGCTTAAAATGGCAGGAAATCTAGGGGCCTTTGTACACACCAGAAAATTGGCCTTTAAAGCAGCTTACATGCCCTTTTGCACCCTTTTAATGGTGTTGTTGTTTGCATGTTCGGCAGCATATTCCGCTTTAACGGCATTACTGTTTGTACGCTCAGCGGCGTATGGCACTTTAAATGACTTTGGTACGTAGGAAGATAAAACACCTCCAAGGTGTTTCAATTTGCTACCTAACCAAGTGCAACAGTGCACGGGGCGCTAGAAGCCAGGGACCCAGCAGCAGCCCATGCAGGCAGGCTCCACTGAAGGAAAAAAATAAAGCAAGCAGTGAGCCTGATTTTTTTCTTTCCCCAGAGCCTGCCTGCCTGCCTGAGCTGTGCGGGGACCCAGTGGTTTCCTCCAATGCTGCGGTGCCCTCCAGGACAGCCCGGGTTGGGTGCCAGCAGGCGGATGCTGCCTGGGGGGCCCCCCCTCACACAGCTCAGGGACCCTTCGGCCTGCCGACAGCTTGCCCACCCCCTCACTGCTGCCAAAGAGGCAGGTAAGGATCAGGCTCCCACACCACAGGGGTTTAGTTCGGTTTAATCCCCCCCAATTCATAGCAGTGTTTTTAAAAACCCACTGTTTCAATTTAGGGAGAACTAAACCGAATTAAACCCCTGTGGCGTGTACAAGCAGCCTAGGAGGTTAAAAGGTAACCAGAAGGTGGTGAATTTTAAAGATACACTCTCTCATGAATTTACTAGGACTAAAAACTCTTTATATTACCCTCTCTGCAGAGGCCCTTGTTCCTGGATACTGGTGGCTCCCTAGACAATTTAAAAAAAAA
>NW_005842553.1:1025345-1037331 GCF_000455745.1 Alligator sinensis
TCAGCTCCCCGGTGCGTTCGGCAGCAGACCCAGAAGTGGACCAGAAGCACTTCCAGTCCACCTCTGGGTCTGCTAGGGGCTCAGCAACTGGTGCCTCCTGGGTCTGGGGAGGAGGGGCACCCAGGTGCCCCCTGCAGCCAATCACCAAGCCGGGGTGGCCAGTGCACTCCCCAGTGGACCCAGAAGTGGACCAGAAGTACTTCCGGTCCACTTCTGGGTTCACTGCCGAGCACATGGGGGGGGGATGCTCCATGCACCCCAGTATCACAGCGCCAACAAGCTGCACCTGCTACCTCACGGTATGTAGAAAAAACATATATAAGCTGTCTATGGCCAAATCACGGATTCTCCAAATCAGCATCAAATCTCCCCCCACCCTCCTCTTCTGCATATCATCATATATCATTTTACCCAGTCTTATATTTTCCAAATACCTTCTGGACACATGCAGTGTCCAGACATATCTTTTTCTCAAAACAGTAATCCTCAATCTCAAGATCAGTTTTCCAAGCACTACAGTAACACTTTACACCACAGCACTAATAAGTACGACTTCAATGCCACCATGCCTAGCTTGGGAAGAAAAATCCTAGCTCAGGGAGAACTTCAAAAAGCAAGAGGAAGACCAAAGAAACCACAGGTTCCTTTCAGAATCCAGAAGGCAATGTAGATCAGGCTGAAGTATTTAATACCTCTCTTTTTAACTTCAACCTTAGAGACAGCTGCCAGATGATGAGTGCAAATCAGGCTGAAGTATTTAATACCTCTCTTTAACTTCGACCTTAGAGACAGCTGCCAGATGATGAGTGCAGTTGGCAGCAGAAACAATGCTGATGGAAGATCAAATGTTGAAGAACTTAAGGACCAAGCAAGCAAGATCTCTTCCACCAGTGCCTCAATGAAAAACTGGTGAATTCCAATCAACAACGGGAGAACATAAGCAGCATGTGGGGGGGCCTCAAGGCCACTGTCATCAGCACCTGTGAAGAGATGCTTGGATTCTCTACCAGGAAACATCAAGACTGGTTTGATGAGAATGATCACCTCTTGGATCTCCTGGTGGGTTGTAAGCGCAAGGCCTTTTGTGCTTGGCAAAAAAACACCAGCTCCAAGCAAAAGACACTGAATTTCCAACAAGCCAAGACAGAGGTCCAAAGGAGGACTCACAAAGAACAAATAGTGGGAAGACAAGGTGAAGGAGATTCAACATCTCACTGACATCCACAATATGCATCGTTTCTTCAGTACCAAAGCCATCTATGGTCTGAGTACTCGGAGACCCGAGTACCCCCTTGAGATCTAAGGATGGAGGAGAACTGATCAAGGAAAGGGGAACCACCAATGCCCACTGGAAGGAACATTTTGAAGACCTTCTCAATCAAGACTTTATTGTTAACAAAAGTGTTCTCAACTCCATTCAGGAAGGCAAAGAAGAACAAGGCATGTGGAATGGATGGAATCACCCTGGAAATATTCAAGCAGGGGGGGAGAAGCTCACATCATAGCTTCATGCCCACATCTTACGGATCTGGAATGATGAGGAAATCCCAGATGACCTCAGGGATGCCATGATTGTGACAATCTTCAAAAAAGGAGACAAGTCCAAATGTGGAAACTACAGAGGGATAGCCTCACTGTCCACTACAGGAAAGATCATTGCAAGAACCCTCCTGAACCATCTCTTTCCACTTGCTGATGAGCTCCTCCCACAATCCTAGTGTGGGCATCAAGAGGCACAACTGACATGATCTTCACAGCTTACCAGCTGCAGAAGAAACGTTGGGAACAACAAAAGCCTCTCTACATGGCCTTCATTGACCTCACAAAAGCTTTAGACTCTGTCAACCAAGAAATGTTTGTGGAAGATCCTTCTAGAGTACAGATACCCACCGAAATTTGTCACCATCCTCTGCTTACTCCATAACAGTATATGAGCGATGGTTCTCAGTATGGACCCATCATAGATCCCTTTGAAGTTAAAATGGGAGTTAAGCAAGAGCTTTTTATTTCTGCAACACTTTTCAGTATTCCTTGCTATGATGCTATATCTGACCACCATCAAACTTCCAACTAAGGGGAACTAACCTACTGAATGGGTGGTAAACTATTTAACCTCAGTCAACTCTGAGTCAAACCCAGACCACCCCAGTCTCAATAACTGAGCTCCAGTATACTGATGACACTGTAGTGTGTGCTCCCTCAGAAGCAGACCTTCAGGCAGCTGTCTACATCTTTATCGAGGCATACAAGAAAATGGAACTGATGCTTAACATTCAGAAGACTAAGGTCCTCCAGCAACAAGCTCCTAATGAACAGTCCCTAGCTCTGGTAATCCAGATCCACAGTGAGACTCTGGAGATCACTGAGTATTTTGCATGGGTGACTGGTGCCTCCTGAGTCAGGGGGGCCACTTGCCAACCCCCAGCAGTCAGCCAGCAACTGGGGGGAGGGTCCCCCCACAGCAAATCCCACTGACCGGAGGGGCAGGGGCACTGCCAGATGAGCACAATTGGCTGTGAGGGGGACTGCAGGGATTGCTTCACCTGGTGCTCCACTCCCTGGCTGGCACTCTCGGGGGGGAGCACCAGCACTCTTGCCTGCCCTGCCCCCTGCCTGGGAATGCTGGCTATCAGGGGGTGCACTAGCACCCCATGCCCCCTCTACGCATCATCACTGGTATTTCTCATACCTCAGAAGCCATCTCTTGCAGAAGGCTGACATTGATGAAGAAATCCAACACTGCCCCAAATGTGCAAGTGCAGCCTTTGGACACCTAAAGAATGGGTGTTTGAAAATTATGACATCAGATCTGAAACCAAGCTCATGGCTTATCAAGTAGTCACGATCCCCACCTCACTGTGTGGAGCTGAGACACGAACAATGTACAGGAGACATCTGAAGTTGCTGTGATCCCCACCTCACTATGTGGAGCTGAGACATGAACAATGTACAGGAGACATCTGAAGTTGCTGGAGAAGTACCAATGCCACCTACAGAAGATCCTCCGAATCCAGTGGGAAGACAGATGCACTAACATTAGCATCCTCCTACAAGCCAACACCATGAGTATCGAGGTGATGATCATTTGACATCAACTCCATTTGGGCCAGCCATATCCAACTCCAGACTCCCAAAGCAAATTTTGTTCTCCCAGCTCAGCCAAGGCATATGCCCAAAAGGAGGGCAGAGAAAAACACTTCAGGGACATCCTCAAGGCCAATTTAAAAAAAAAATGCAACATTGATGTTAACTCATGGGAGACTCGCCCAGGACCACCCCAAAAGGAGGAATTCTGCTGCAGGGATCTCAGTACTTTGAAACCTTGGGACAACAGGAGATGGAAAAATTGGGAGCAGCAGAAACAGCATGTCGCAGATCAAATAAAAAAATCCAGCACCACCAACCCCACATGGAAACGCATGTCCGAGCTACAGTAGAGTCTGCCAATCCCAAAAAGGCCTCAACCACCATCTTCAGACATACAGCTAAGACAATCATTCTTGACTGTGAGGGATTGCCGAAGAAGACATACACCAATTGATCTGTGGTCTAGCTGAATCTTCTCTAAAGAAAGGCAATGTTTTCCCATTCCCGCTATGCCCATGTTTTGCTTATAAAGAAGTTTAAAGCTGTGCTCAAGCACATGGTTCAAATATGATTTGATCACATGCTGTGATCACTTACAAACCTAAAGCCACATTCTTGCTTAGGACAATGCTTGGATGAATCAAGAACTTGATTTTTTTCACCTTGCTTTGCCAGACTACAGTAGAATCCAGTTTGGCCACAGAAAATTAAACCGTGTGTAGTTTTTAAAATGTTTAGTGAACTCAGTATAATCTGAGCCTTTGTTTACCTCTCCCAGGTTGGCAAAACTTAACCAAATTCAAAGAATTTCTCACTGACTCACAAATCCAGCTAAAGGAGAGAAAAAGCACATGCAAATATCAGAGTAGTGCGTTACCAGGCTGCAAATCTCCCTCAACCAAACATTTAAGTTATCAGAGTAGGATTTACAACACTAAGATATGAAATCAGCAAGCAACAGTAGTGGAGCGTACCATCTTCTCCACTCCCATTTTTGTGGCCACTCCGCACACTTGTGTATTCTCAGCTTCTAGCTGCATCAACAGCCCCATTGTCCTCCCAACCTCTGAGACAGATCATTACTCCTATTTCACACATCAAAAGACTGAGGCAATTTTTTTAGTGATCTGACCAATGCCAAAGCAAGGGATTCAAGGTGCCTTGTTCCTAAACCCATACTAAAGCTTTCAGGAAATGTGGCATCTATGTTGAGAATAGAATCAAGGTCAACTTTTCTAGCTCCACAGTAAGACCTGCAAGAAGACCCTTGACTGCTGCACACCTCAGTCCCCCCCCCATAATAAGGAGACAAAAGTTACTTGCCTCTGAGAAGAGAAAAAACAAAAACAAAACAAAAAAAAAGTGTAGCTTATATGGTTTGAGATAGTTTTGGCCAAGCTGCTATTGAGTAAGGATAAGAATAAAATCAGGATTATTTCCTATGCAATCATTCATTTATTAAACAAAACCCTCTTTGGAACTACAAGCACACACATAACATGTTATTGGTACACTTTGTCTGTTTTACAACAACCCCACTGTTAAGCTTTTTCAATGAATGTAATAATCAAAAAAATACAGGTCATCAAGAGTTGAGCATGTCCTGATATAACCCATTATAGGAACAGAAAGCAACCATCCAGAAGGGGAGGGGGAAAAGCATAGTTTAGTGCTTAGGTATACTGGGAAAAATGTTCTAGATCGCAAGTTGTTAGGAGGTCACAAGCAACAGACAGGAATGCGTTGACCAAACAACATAATAAAAGGACCAGAATGGTGCACTTAATAATAAAGTTAACTGTAATGCTTAAATTTAGGGGGTGTGGAAATTATGGCTCTGCCCTGCCCAAAGTAGAGGTGTCACTAGGAATTTTTGTGCCCTAGGCAGAGATGCCCAAAGGAGGAGGGGGAAAGCACAATGGAGAATGGGGATACTCCGAAGTGTCTTAAAACACAAGAGCTGCTGCCACAATGTGGGCTCTACAGCAGCTGCCATTCTGATGCTCCCTCTAGCATAGGTGCTGACTTTGGTTTTTGTCAGTGGCTGCCAAGCTCCGCACATGCCCAGAAGAGGCAGCACATTAGCTGGACTCGGCTCACCGAACATCTGTAAAGATCAGGCACTTTAGTGTGGCTTTCTTGGCATTTTTACCTAACACCCGACTGAATCAGCTTTATTTAAAAGCAAAATAAAGCCCCGCTGAAGCGCCTGTTTTTACAGGTGCTGCAGAGCCAGGTTGAAGGAACACGCTGCTTCTTTGGTAAAATGTGAGGGATTTTTTGTTTTATTTTTCAGGTTTTTAAATTTTGGTTAACGTCTCCAAACAGCCACATAGTTCTGACATGTAAAACCAAAACGGCTGTGGCTCGTGCTTGCTGAGTACCAACTATTTTTTTTTTCTGGTGAGTTCTTGAGCACCCATGGAGTTAGCACCTATGCCCTCTGATCAGTGCGTGGGACTCATGTCACATTCACCCCACACCTAGTTATGCTACTGGCCACAAGCTTCTTGTATGAATTTGTCAAATAAAAGAGTTGTGCATGTATTATATAAACTACATTGCTACTATTAAGAGCCTCTCAAACAAGATCTATAATTTAGCAGCAAACACCAAGACAATAATAAAAATCACAGTGAGAGAAAGGGGAGGGGGGGGACACCCACTGGGAACAGTTGACTATATGCAGTGTGGGTTTATCTGAAGCAGCTGCCAAGGACAGGTTAACCTCAGCAATTGTTCATATGCATAAACAGTTTCTGTATGTAGTTTGGTCATCTTATGGAATGTTACTAAGCAAGTTCCAGAGCTGCCAGCTTCCAACGTGCAGAATAGGGGAACTCAGCAGTATTAACGCACACAACCTTTATCTGCTTGATTTAAGGTAAGGTTTAGCAATGGCAAAGGGAGGGGCAGCCTGGGAAAGAAAGCTGGATCAGCAACTACCTTTTCTCAAGAACGTTTGAGCAGAATAGTAACAACATCACTGGATAAAATGAAAGCATCTTAAATCACAATCCAATGCACATTCCATAGTTACAATTGCTAGAGCACACGACAATTCAGAGCAATTAATTCAGAGTAACAGAATTGTTGGCATATCATTTTGCAAACATCATTTTGATTGTAGCATTAGATTTTAGGTGCATGACTAGCACAGGATATTTAGTTGTGCAACATTAGTGTTTTACATCATCATTAGACCTAGGTGAATTAATTTAACATGTTGCGATTTGAATTCAAACAGTCCACTGAATATACAGTAATGGGAACACTTCAAATTCTAGCACCTTTTCAGATGGACAATACAGACATTCTATATCTTTCTGCAAGGAAGGTTAGGAACTAAGGAAAAGTAAAAAGTTAGTTTAGTTGAACAATACCCAGATCAAATTATCTGGTAACCGAGTTGTTCTTAAAAAGAATGCAACACAGCTACAACACCCAGTTTCAAGATGAAATAAGTTGAGAACCAGTCTATTAAGTACTGTAACTGTTACACCTGCATAATTTTCCTTCAAGCAATTTTTACAAACGTTTGCTTGTGTGGGTTTTTTAGGATGCATATTCCCTACCGGTTACTGTGTTATAAAACAAAACAAACAGGAAAGAAAGACAGTCTGTTACAGACAGAAACTACTCAAAGTGTTGTGGACAGCAGACCCAAACAACTAAAAATAAAGAAAAAAAAACTTCCTACCAGTCAAAGGAATGGATTAGATTATCCTAACAGTAACAGAAATGTAATTTTACATTGATAGTTTCTTTAAGAGGAAACAGATTTTCTATATCTAAAGTGTTCAGCTAATTAGCAGAGTTTTAGTAAGAAATACTGCAACACTACCTTTGAGGCCTAAATATATAGGGTAAGTCTGTCAAATAAACACACTGACTAGTTCATGATTACACAATATCAAAAATTTAAGACACCAAGCAAAACATACTAAATTTGCTTACAAGCATATAGTTCTAGTCTCCTGCATAGTTTCACTAGCAATTTTAGAGACTTCTTATAAAACCAAACATATTCAGCTTTATTGCTGAACCCTGGGTGAGGAACCTTTCCAACACCACATATTAGATCCCTATGATGCTTCTCCCCCCAGCCCCAGATATGCAAATCCCCCAATCAGATGCTTCTTCCTTTTACAATGTTTCACTAGATAAATTCCAACATTACTGCCTGAAACAAAACTCAAAATGAAACAATAGCAACTTAAAAAATACTATCAGAAAATTATCAATGGAAAATCCAGACAGTCAAAACACGTTTTAAGGCACTCTTAAACTTGTTAAGATTTCCTGTTTTACCTTGTTTCTACTAATTTAAACACTGTGCTGAAGTCCAGTATCATTCTACCGCTGCCTTCCAAACTAAATTTGACGACCCAATGAAAATATATCCTAAGGAATGAACATTCAGTACCTGCAAACTCTAGAGACAGGTGGGTGGCTAGAAGACTGAATTGGCTGCAGTACAATCTGGGGCCTAGGAATACGAGTTCTGGCAAATCCAGAAGCAGACTTTCCAAGTTTATCCATGTTTCGGTGGTTGCTTTCTTTCAGTCCATCAATGTCACTTTGATAGCCAGAGCCAGGGAGGAGCAACAGTCCCCTGCATTAGAGAGATCCACAACTGACTGCATAGAAAGCAATGCCAACACACCACCTACTTGTACTCAAGAAATACTGCCGATTGGACGGCAATTCCCTCCTTCTCCTATCCGCCCAGCAGCAGTGAGGTAATAAAAGCATGGTAAACATACCTGGACTTTTAATGCAGAGCTATGCAGTCATTCCAAGAGCTATAATCTGCTTGGAATGCAGCATGTACCTGAAGGACACTGCAAAATCAGCTTCTAGCATTTGACAGTTGCCTTGTTATACAGTCTGTGTAGAGATACTGTCTACTCAAGTTCTCTCATCGACTTATCCAAGGCAGATCGCAAACAGGAAACATGCCAAAACCATAACTGGTTAAATAACCAAATCTTAAGCCATGTGAAGAAAAAACACACCCACCCCCCACATCTTAGTGGTATAAATCCCAGCAAACAGATTCAAAGTGGGAGGTGCTCCCCTCTCAGTAATCTCAGTTGACAGTGCCATTTGAGCAGAGACAACACAGAGGATTACTGGAAGCGAGTACAAACAGACAGTTTGTATTACATGAAGCAGCTTCTCAGTTATACAGCTGTTTACAGACACTGTACCAAGGTACAGTACTGTGTTCAGACCCTGCTGCCTGATGATTCTGGCATCTGAAAGAACAGTATTAACAGGATTACAGTATAACTCATACCCATAAGGCATGGTGCAAACCGTGCCCTGAAGCCTCATTTAAAACAAGCAACTTGCAAACGATGGACAGGGTGAGAAAGAGCAAGTAAGTGAGAGGATTTTAAATAAAAGTAAGTCATGTTCTCTCACTTCCCTACCTTTCTACTTCAAACTAAGTTAACTTTCTCTACCCTTTAATAGACTTTGTTCTTTCAGCTTTTTTCCCCACCCTTCATTCTCAGTTGTTCCAAGCATTTTTCCAGTTTGATTTTCATCAGCAGAGTTTTATTTCTCCCTTCATTAACTTTGAATGTTAAAATAAAGAAAAAGGAGTGGAAAACAAGAGAGTTACTCATTTTAAAGTTTATGCAGGAAATTCATGCAAGACTGGGCAAATACATCAATCTTGGCATTTCCCAAGTTTCCTAGGACCAGATAACCTCTGGGGGGGAAGTCCCTTCCAGCCCTATTTCTCTATAATTCATTGACTCTGGATTATTCTGCTTACTAGATCAAGAGAGAAGGGCACTATCTGTTGACACCCTGAAACAAAAAGCTTATATTTCAGCTTTGAGTTCATTCTACTTCCTGGAACAAAGACAGACAGCCATTATCATAGCTCAGGGCCTTCCCACAACCCCTGTTATAGCTTACATACTAGAAGATTAACTGAAATGTATATGTCGGAATCTCTAATCCATGGATCCACATAAGCATTTACCCCATACCCAGTATGCTTGAAGAGCAACCCTATACCAATTTATTTTAGGTCCATGATGACTCTGCATGGCACTTCAGCCCCATCTGGATTCCCCTGTAGAACTGAGGAAGTAAGTGTTATGCAGGAGAGGGAGGGGAGGTGCAGAGAGGGGTACTGTCTGTAAAGACTTTGAATTCAAGTGAGTTGCAACAGTACCCATGATCAACCATTCTGGAAATATGTAAATGAAAAAGCATGCTCAAGTTTGCTTTTAAAGAAAAGGCTCCCCTTCCTCCAATTCTTCTCCCTTTGTAGTTTAATGAAATGCACTCAAAAAATCTTTATTTAAAAAGTAATTCCAGACCTGGGTGGATCATAACAAACTTCAGCCCAAAAGAATTTCTCTAAATTGCAAGCATGTAAAAATTGGCACTAAAGCAAAAGCCCAGAGTTGTCATTTTAACTACAGTTTTCATAATAGTTAAAGCTAAATTATATATACTGTACATAGTGCACTTTATATTTTTTAAGTGACATTAAAGAACGTGACAAACTCACAGGCCAGGGAAAGCAAGTCTAGTCCACAAAACATATACCTTTGCAAAACTAAAGCTGCAGAATCATTTACAACTCTGTGCTTCTCTGGGGACTGGAGCTACTATAAAGGTACTTGTAAGGGCACTTTTGATAATAAAAACACCCCACTGAAGCAAGCAACAACATGCAGCAGCTGAGAATCTGGAGGTCAGGTGCCAAGGGCACTATGCTCTCTAGCTCTTTCTTTGTCTCTTAGGTAATCCTGTCATACAAAGGAAAAATTCACATAACCAATAATAATGATTAAAGAACATATCTCATTCCAGTCATCTCCTCCCAGTAGTTGTAAACAGCCTTCACATTTTTCTGTTTTCTGAAAGTTTGTTATCAAAAGGCAAGTTACCTGTGGGTTACTTAATGATATTATGAACTAGCTTCATTGTCTTGATTTTCTTCAAAAAGGCAAAGACACTAGCTGATATTTAATTGGGCAGGCATGTCACAAATTTACTGGATATAGAATAAACTGAAACAAAAACATGTTTAACAGTTACACAAAACAAAATTAAATTACTGAAAGCACAGGATCTATACAAGAAAAGAAAAACTACATGAAGTATATATGTACCTAAGTCCCCAATACCTCGCACATATTGAAGTGGGTGAAGGTACCCAGCCTTTTCCCAATATTCTTCGCACATTGTTGGTGTCTGGGAAGGATAATTATCAAGTCCAAAATTATTTCCAAATAAGGAAAGAGAATAGAAGAGGAAGAGAGAAAACAGAAATAATTAATTAAACTTCCTTCTGCCTGGGTTTCTATAGTCTAAATCAGATCTCAAATGAGAGTCTGAAATCTGTTCAGTTAACCTTAAAGAAAGTTTAGAATGAAACTCCCGCTTATCTGGCCCTGGTCCATCCTCAGTTAAGTATTTGGGTGAAAGTGTAGAAGCCAAAAAAAGGGAAACAACAAGAATGCTTAGGCTGTTAAAAAATATAGAAGGCTTCAGCTCCAGCATGAGATACCACTGCATAGAGCCTGCCAGTCCTACACAAAGTTTAGCCTGTTCCAGCATATCCTGATTTTATAAATGTTTAGAAGGTGAGGGGAATCTTGGCTTCAGATAACCGAGATTGGTCAGACAAAGCACAGAAGAGCTGTAAAACTTTAGGTAATTGGCCAAGCAGACATCAGCAGCACCTCTGCTCTGTTCCTGGAAGCTGCATGTGCATTCTTGTCCTAGTAAGATTCAGCAACTGCTGGCAACATCAGGGGCTATTGGACCAGGCCCTAACCAAGCAAGAAAAGGTTAGTATCTCTGTGTGTAATCCAGACACTAGTCCATCTGGTTCTGAAGGCTAAGAGCAGCCTTTCAGATCGTACAACAAGCAGGGCCCTCCAACAAGCTTTCAGTTGTAGCAGAATGTGTTAAACTGGAGCTTAGAAAGCAGGTTGTCCACCATTTTCTAGTGCTTCTTTCCCCAGTTTGCCATTACATCCAGGTGCAGTTGCATAAAAACAGGAACTTTATTTTAGCTCTTTATCTGCTTCTTTCTTAGATTAGTTTGCAGTGACTACATATTCTAACACCAATATAAGTTATCATATTGCACTGTACTTACCTATGTATTGCACAAACTTATGGGTTCTGGCTCTTTTTATTGCAACAAACTGAGCCAACTCAGAATAACTTCCCAATGAGCTATGGGAGACTGCCACTCTTTTTTGGGTGCAAATGGAAAATGTGGGAAGCTACTGGAAGACTGGCAGTGCCCAAATAAGTCAGCTAGTATCCGTACTGAAAAAAATTATCACAGCAGCATACGAATTGGCCTAAACTCAAGCTTTATCCTATACTAGCCCTGCCAACTTGGGCTCAACACAAGCAGTGGGATTAAGGATTCAGGTTAGATCCTGCAGAAACAACAGTAGAGGAGAAAGGGATTTGGTGGTAGGTGTCTACTACAGACCCCCACACCAAGGGGAAGAGCTAGATTTGGGGCTCCTGAGGCAGCTCTCGGAGACCATAAAAAGGTAGTCATGGGGGCGGTAGTCATGGGGGACCTAAACTACCCAGACATCTGCTGGGAGATGCAGACAGCAAAGTCCCACCGTTCACGCAGGTTCCTATCCTGTGTACAGGACCTCCACCTGATGCAGGAGGTACATGGTCCCACTAGGGGGAATGCCTTACTGGACCTGGTACTGGCAACGGGGGATGACATGGTAGGGGACCTACAGATCGGTGGTTACCTGGGGGACAGTGATCACCAAATAATACAATTTATCATAAGACGTCAAGTGAGTAAGGTAACTAGCAGGGTGAAAGTGCTAGACTTTAGGAAAGCTGATTTCAATGAACTCAGGTGATTAGTCAAGGA
>NW_005842553.1:1038796-1058205 GCF_000455745.1 Alligator sinensis
GGGCTTGCAGACCAAGCCCTACGAGGAGAGACTAGGGCACCTGGACCTCTTCAGCCTCCGCAAGAGAAGGTTGAGAGGCGACCTTGTGGCTGCCTGTAAGTTCATCACGGGGGCACAGAAGGGAATTCGTGAGGTTTTATTCACCAAGGCGCCCCCAGGGGTTACAAGAAACAATGGCCACAAACTAGCAGAGAGCAGATTTAGACTGGACATTAGGAAGAACTTCTTCACAGTTAGAGTAGCCAAGGTCTGGAACGGGCTCCCGGGGGAGGTGGTGCTCTCCCCTACCCTGGGGGTCTTCAAGAGGAGGTTAGATAGGCATCTAGCTGGGGCCATCTGAGCCCAGCACTATTTCCTGCCTATGCAGGGGGTCGGACTCGATGATCTATTGAGGTCCCTTCCGACCCTAGCATCTATGAATCTATGAACAGGTAAAATAAAACATGACCTTCCTCCACACAGACTTAATTCCTTCTATCTGAAAAACATTGTTCACCTAGAATGAAGGATGAAGTGTCACACCATGTGAAACCCCTCAAGTAGGAAACCGATACCTTTCTCAAGCAAAGATACCCTTCCATAAAAGGGAGATACCTTAATGCTTCCTCCTCCCTTTCATAGATCAAGATAATCATCAAGAAACATAACAGATCACAGACTTTTTTAAAATTAAGAGGTTATTATGGTTTTAGTAGTTACTAGAGACGTGAACCCAATTATATTTTCCTCAGCTTTTTTTGGAGCTTTGCTAAAGCAGAAGAGTTCGCAGTGTGGTGAGGAGTAGACACAAAGTATTCATGAGGTCTGCTAAATAGCAGACAGCCACAGCCTTCCCAGCAAGGT
This sequence comes from Alligator sinensis, assembly GCF_000455745.1. NCBI lineage: Eukaryota > Metazoa > Chordata > Crocodylia > Alligatoridae > Alligator > Alligator sinensis. The sequence continues at coordinate 1,039,640 of NW_005842553.1, forward strand.
GTACTGCCTCAGCTGTAAAACAGAGCAGAATAGCAAGCACCTTGCAGTAGGGATGCCAAAGATGGCTGGCAAGTTGGATCCACCCCAGGGAACACCACCCTCTGGCCCCCAGTGCTGCTCAGGGCCTTAATTGACCCACACATTGTCAGAACAGCCCCACACACAAAGCCAGAGACATGCCTCACAGCACCTATCCTACCTCGTCTGGGATCTGTACCACCTGTGGCATGCCCCCTGCATCTCCCCTTTGGTTTTCGCAAGGGATTTTGGACCAGCCATAGTGGGAGCAGCATCCTGCATGCACTGGATCCAGGGTGGGGAGCAGGGAGGTCCCAATGTGGCCTGCACTGCACCATTTATCCGGCCCATGGGACAAAATCAGCTTGATGCCCCCTGCCTGACAGCGACCCTGTAGAAAAGCAGCTGCAAAGGTTCTCATACTCCCATTAACCCCCTGAGCATGTACATTTACAGCTCCTCAAAGAGCTCATCCATAAAGACAAGCAGAGCATGGAGCTGCTTGCTACATACTGGGGTACTCGTTCAGAGTTTGGGCAGTAGCACAATTGGAGGGGCAGGCAGGGGTGGCGGGGAGGTAGGGGGAAAACATGTACCAGCCATGTGTGCCAACTCTAAGGGGGTGCCAGAATGTATCCCTTCCCTCCCTGGGAGTCTATGCTGCCACTGCAGGTGCAGCTGCTTTACCATAGGAGGCAAAGGGCGGGCACAGCCCTGCACCTAACAGTGCATCTGGGGGCGCAGAAGGGGAATTAAGGTTCACTGGAATGGCACTCACTCCCCAACACCCTTCCAGGGAGTCTTTACCCAGAAGGCAAAGCCCTGTGCCCAATAGCATATTTAAGGGAAGGGCAGAGCAAATGAGGGGCCCAGAGCTGCTCCTGCCACCTGGCTGCTGAAGGCAGCCCATGCTGATACAACAGCAGCTGCAGCAGCACCTGCCTCGAGTGCAGAGGCAGACAGGTAAGAGCTTGTTCTCCCCTCAGTACAACTTAGTCTTCAGTAGTCAGCATATTCCCACCCACACATGCCACCCGACTCTGCCCCAGGCACTGAAAGAGCTTGCTATGCCTCTGCATCAGAGGGAAGAGTGCCACATTCAGTAAAACTGAAACACCACAAAATGTAGCCATCTGACTTCTTTACTTGGAAGAGTCATTGCAAATGGCAGGCAGGTCAGCCCCTGCTTACTGGTGCACCCTCCATTATCTGAACTTCAGCTACCAAAACAGCATTTTTTTAAAACTAACTTAATGTCTAGTATTGCATAATAAGCTTTAATTAATAGACTATTGCATCCCAACTCTTCAGTTTAATACAGTAACTCCTAACAGTTTCAATTATCCCAGCAACTTTTTATTAGAAGATAATTATCCAAAATAGCCAAGGATGGACTGTATAAGACTTAGTCTGACTGCAGCCTCAGGCTGGATGTTGGAGAACATAATCCTCCATTTGTGGCTTCATAATCTGCTTGACCATACCATAAATATTGTGAGACAAAGAGGATTAGGGCTTCAGATGGGAAATAAACAGCCAAAGTAGAGGACTCTTTAAGTGGCAAGGATTCCATTTTCATACACACAGGCTTCTAGTCTTATAACCACAAATTACTTTTCTTTTTTGTTAGAGTCATTGGTGAGAAGGAATCCAGTAGTAGGTATGGTTAATGTAGTGTAGTAGAATGGGAATTGCCATCAGCTCCCCTTAGGGAATTCAGGGCATTCTGGTTTGTGCATTTGCCACTTAGATGCAGCTTTGCCCTTCAACTAAACTGTGCTGCTGATGGCTTTTTTTGAACAGGTAACAGCAATTCAGAATTTTATTTGCAAATCAGGAACAGAAAGTGTGCAGGATGGGGAAACCCAGAAATAACTGGAAAGGGAGGTGATAGAGCAGGCCAATAGGCCTTGAATGAATATCAATATCAAATAAAAGATCTAAATGCATTTCTGCAACCAATATTTTGGGTTCTGATTAGTGATAGCTTGACAGGCGTGAGAGTAAAGCTCTAAGGTTCACATTAAGCAGCTCTAAAATGTTTACCTAAGAACAGATTTATGTCTAGTCACTACAGTAAATGATTAAATTTAAACCACTCAAAACATTTCCACTGCTCAAGGAAGAGCCGTAACAATAGGAGGAAACTCTAAGACACGGCAACTATTCTTAATACGCAAAAACACTGATACTCTGATGAATGAAGCTGTTTATTCATCTAGCTTAAGTTTTCGAAGCCAGGATAAAATTACTGATCTTAAGTTGATTTCTTATTATGACCTTGTTTAACTAGATGTTCCCCACACACCTCTTACATCCCCTAAGGAAGAACAGACAACAGCAAAGAAGTTTGTGACAAAGATGTCTTGTAGCAGATTCTCTTTTCTAAGCTTCACCATTTAGCTCAAATGACAGAAGGAAACCAGAGCCACTGGTCAGCTATGCTACATTATTTATTGCTCAGTCAGAGCTTAGGAGAGCTGTTACCTAAACTTTTTGGTTAAACCTCCCCTCATGAACAATTTCATGAGCCCCATACATCCAGTTACAATTGCTTGTGCACCTGCAGTTAACAGGGGACAGGGACTTGCCTAGCTTCAGTTGCTACACAGTAACTGTCCCTGAACTTGACATTATCCAGAGGCTCAGAACAGACATCACATTTTTCCTGAGACAAATTGTGCCTGTGCTTGTCCCAAAACAAAAATGGGATTAGCTCTATATACATCACCTTCCTTATCACGGTTTAGTGAGTGGCCAAACGTACTGCTTTTCTGTCATTGAATCAATGACACAATCCCAGAACAACTGTTCCAACACACTTCCCAATATCCCAAGACAAACTGGTAGCACTTCTTAACGTGTGAAACTTTTTAGGGTTTGTCCTGGGAGAGAGAGGCAGGCAGACATCTGAACAACTGCACTTTGTCCTAGGACAAAGTAGTTTTTCCCAGAACAAAGGTGAGTTCTCTTTGTAGCCAGAGAGGGATAAACCAAGACAATTTATCCCTGAAACAGGTCTAAAATTGTCCAAGTTTAGCTTTTCATTTAACATGAATAATTATGGACACAGGAACACACAGGTACTCCAGATTAGCTGAGGCACAGTTAATCGGGGACACACAAGGTAATTGCAGGCAAGGAGACATCAGGCCCTCCACAGGGTTTACAACATCACTTTTAACTGCAGGAACTGCTATTTTGGGAATCACTGGTTTAGGATGTGAGCTAAAAACAATGGTGGCCTTCAGATCACCACCACCTGCTGAGTTACAATATTATTACTTCTGACAGACAGACAATACTGAAGTAAGCAGAAGGTGTAGGGATTGGTAATAGGTTGGGGACTTCACTGTATTTATTATCCAAACTCTGTACAATTGTCATGTACTAGCTCACAGAGGACTACTGTCCCCAGTATAAAACGTGTCCATGTAACTGATGGTCTCTACGGAACGGCCAAAAATTGACCATGCTGCCATCTCCCACAATTTAGTGTCTCTCAAATGTAACAGAGTGCAATGTTGGATGCTTGTACCCTACTGCTTCCATGGTTAAAGAGAAAATACTGACTTCACTTTTCCTCTGAGCTCTCAACAGAGAAGTAGATGAACTGGTCTGCTGACAAGGACAGTAACATAAATGAACCTATTATTTCTTCTCCTGTTGCCCTGTTCTCCATATTAGCTGCAGAGAAGTCAATACTCAAGGTTGTCAATTCACTTACTTCCTCTTCCATAAATCACAAGAAATCCACACACAGTTGGATAGTAACTAAGAGCTGAAATTATCATGAGTAAATAGGTATCCAGGTTGTAGCTGTATTGGTCTAGAGGAAAAAGCAATCAGGACTCATGGTACATTTCCAGACATCCTAGGAGTTTACAGTTCAACAACAGCTAACCACAGTACTAGGAAGGACTACAATCCTGCACACAGAATTATTTTTCACTAATATGAGCAGTTGCTCAGAGATCAGCCCATGCTGTTAGCTCAACAAGAGCTTTGCCATTAATTTAGCGGAAGATGACTGAATTAAAATTCAAAAGGTTTTGAGGTTGCACATAAAACATGACAAGATGTTCCATGATGAGATCCACACTTATTTCCTCATGTGCCACTTGTGGTATGAGAGAACCTTCTGCTCTGATTCAAATAAAAATATTAAAAATGTTGACCTTTGTTTCCCCCTTTCAAGACTTGGAAATTAAGATGAGTTGGTTGCTTCACTTTATCCCAGCCTGGGATCTTCACAACAGCCAAAGGAGTAGACAGATCCTTGCATCAAACATTACTATAAATGACAGCTGGAACAAAGCTTGTTCCCAGTGCTATTCACTGAGAATGCAAAAATATATATATTATTATTATTTTACAGTACAGCTAATCAGCCACAAGGACTCTGGAAGATGAAAAAACAGATATGGGCATCTTCATACCCCCCTCAGCAAAACCTGAACATCTTTAGAATTCTAAATCTTAATAATCCAGTGCAAAAAAGAATAAGCCTCGGTGACCAAGAGCAGGAATTTCAGGTTCTGCTCTTTTCTCTCTTTACTCCTCACTCCCCAAAATACATCATAGCAAACAATTGACTGACATGGATCTTGCAGTAAAAGCCATTTTAGGCATGTTGCGTACATGATCTAAATAGAAGGATATAGTTTTGAAATGAGAAGGAAACCTGAAAGAAGGAGGACTAGGGGAGGTGAAGGGGAGTGAGAGAGAAATAACCACATACATTTTCATCTGGAGACAAAGTGCTTAACTATGGAGGATTTACAGACTGGGAAACTGATGCACAGAGTGGTGGAGTTATTTACTCATGGCCATACAGGTCAACTTTCTAACCCACTATCTATTGCTTTTAAAGTTGTTAGGGATAAAAGATGATGCAAGTCTACAGATCAGGACAGGAGACTAGAAAGCCAGCTTGTATGTAGAACTCAGTCTCTGTCACTAACTTGCTATGACCTGGCAAAATTACTTAACGCTTCTTGGTCTTTAGTTTATACTGAATGTAAAATGTAGCTGTAATAGTTACTAGGGTTGTGCGACATTTTGCTATGTGTTTAGTTTTGAAGCTGTTTCGAAACAAAACAAAAGGCTTCGAAACAGTTTTGAAATGGCACAACATTTCAAAATGTTTCAAGTTTTGAGGCTGGGTTTACTTGGCTTCAGCGCCGGTTCCAGCTGGCAGTGGCAGCCTGCTGTCATCCTGCATATATCCGGGGCCCTGCACCCGCCAGGAGGAGTCTGGCACAATCCCACAGCCCTCCCAGGGGCACAGGCCCCCATATCTGCGCATGGGATGACAGGAGGCTGCCACTGCTGCCTGGGGCCAACGTCAGCAGCAGCCTTCCTGGCGCTGGGCGCGGGCTGTGCCCAGCACCGATCCCAGGCAGCAGTAGCAGCCTCATATCATCCGGCGCACAGATTCAGGGGCCTGCACCCCTGGGAGAAATCTGGCACAGCCCCGCAGCCTCCTCACCCCGGATCTGTGCGCTGGATGAGAGGGGCTGCAGTTGCCGGCCAGTGTCACGAGTTTTGTTTTGAACAGTTTGAGGTGCAATTTCCCAGAAACCACTGCACCTATCTCCTTGAAACTTGGTAGGCTCCATGCCCTCAGAAGGGGCTACCATCCCTGCAATTTCCATCCAAATTAGGCAAGAAATGACAAAGTTTTAGGCATTTTCATGATTCCCCATTATAGCCTATGGGCAAAACATTGAAATGCATCGAAACAGCAAAATAGTAAGGACGAAACGAAATGGAACAGTACTTCGAAACTAAATGACATGATGAAACAAAACACTGTCCCTTCGAAACAGCGAAACGGAAGTTGAAACAAAACGGTGCTGTTTCACACAGCCCTACCTCACAGGAGTATTTTGAAGCTTACTTTCTTTAAAACTCTTCATTAAAAAAAAAAAAAAAAAAAAAAAAAAAAAAAAAAAAAAAAATCACTTCATGAAGTGCTAGGGATTAACAAAGTAACAGAACCCCCATTTTATACAGTTTGGCAAGACTGAGCAAGTTTTAGTTTCCCCATACACTTATCCAATTTCAGACGGATCTGATTGTTTAAGGAAAAATGTTCATGTCCATTACATAACGTAAATAAACTTAGGTTGATCCTAGTCTTTTACTGCATTTCAATGTCATTATTGAAAATTTCAAGTAGTCCGCATATGCACTGATAAATCCGTATCCCTGTATTCACAGGTGTCTCACCCAGCAGCCAAGTCATATTTCCTTTGCTTTAATGAAGCCCACCCTTTCTTTGCCCTTTGCTTTGATAATGTTGTGAAGCTCATTTCTACTACGAGATGGTATAGATGTTATACTTGCCGAGTTCACAGAAAGGTTTTGGGAAAGCAATCCTTGGGCACATCCAATTATACGACCCCTTTGTTAACATTGTTCTTTTGGTGAGGTATTGTTACTGCTAGTAAAAAGGCTCAGAGTTCTATTTTCAAACAAAAATACTTTTCCTTCACATTTACTAGAGTAGATTAAAGGTTCAAGTTTTTCTAAATGACCTTGCTACTTTAGAGTATTTATTTTACCAGCACTGTGCAATGTATTCGCATACGATATGCTTACTCAATTGATTTATAAAGCAAATTTAAATTGCCACTCTTCAAATACAAAGGTGTGATTGCATGTTCTTCTCTAAGGTGTACAGCACATGCAGAGACAGCCCAGGGACAGAGAGAGAGAGAGAGAACAGTTCAATGGTGGCATTAAGCTAGCTTTGAGCCCCTGGGGTCATGGGCAAGTAGGGAATTGGTGCAGCCCCCAACATAACTGAGCATGTCGCTCAGGACACCACGTGTACTTATGCATTCAGCAGGCTAGGCTGGGCTGTCTCAGCTATTCAGAAGAGCAACAGGGCCATATTGAACTCCCTCAGACCACTTAAACAAGGAGTGTCAAACTCAAATGAGATGGCAAACTGGATCCAGCCCGGGGGACCAGACAACCACATCCAGATCTAGCCTGCAGCTGCTCCTTTTCCAAGCTCTATATGTTTGATGCTCCTGCCTTACAGGGCCCTCCTGCCCACAACTACATCACAGCACACTCCCCTGCACTGGGGTTTGCCTGAAGCTGTCTGAGCTTAGGCAATACTTGTGCAAATGGGGGAGTGTTTTTGCTTTTATTATTCCTGTGCATCAGAGTAGTACAGATACCCTTGTAGCAAAGACTGTCTCTTTCTTACTAGAAGGTGGTAAAAGACAACACTGAAGCCAATGGGCATGCTTATGAGAAACAAGTGTTTGAAGGATTGGGCCTGCAGCTGCTAAAGACCACATACCTGTACATACAACACCTGCAAAAGATATTGAAAAGCCCTGTGAATTGAGTCATGTTTCCTTAAACCGAGCCCTAGAAAAAACAATGACAGTGGTTGAAAGTGGATTTGCAGGATTAATAATTTCAATACTTTTAAGTGCTAATTTATTCACAAAATGAAGACATTCCAAGACCCTGCCTATACCTGTGAAAATAGATGTAATAGATTTCATAGACATTAGGGCTGGAAGGGACCTCGGAAGATCATCGAGTCCAGCCCCCTACCCAAAGGGCAGGAAGTCAGCTGGGGTCATAGGATCCCAGCAAGATAAGCATCCAGTTTCATCTTGAAGGTGTTCAATGAAGGCGCTTGAACCACCTCCGGTGGCAGGCTGTTCCAGACCTTGGGGGCTTGGACAGTAAAGAAATTCTTCCTTATGTCCAGCCTGAAACGATCTTGAAGTAGTTTGTGACCATTCGACCTCGTCATCCCTTGGGGCGCTCTGGTGAACAAACGTTCCCCCAGATGCTGGTGGTCACCCCTGATAAACTTGTAGGTGGCCATCAGATCACCCCTGAACCTGCGCTTTTTCAGGCTAAAGAGCCCCAGGGCTCTCAGCCTGTCATCATAGGGTCTGTTTCCCTGACCTCTGATCATGCGCGTGGCTCTTCTCTGGACTCTCTCAAGCTTCTCCACATCCTTTTTGAATTGTGGAGCCCAAAACTGGACACAGTACTCCAGCTGCGGCCTCACTAAGGCCGAGTACAGGGGGAGAATGACGTCCCGGGATTTGCTTGAGAAGCATCTATGGATGCAAGCCAGATGAGTGAAGACATTTTTTTTCCCACGGACAAGTAACAAGGGCACACCTTGTGTTGTTGCTACTTGTCCCCGGGGAATGCCCATGCTACATGTGGCAGGTTAATGTGGGTGGGCGCATGCACACATGCAAGCACTTGTGCCTGCAGCAGCTCAAATAGAAGCAGTGCAAATTTGAGCCGGGGCTTTTTGCCTCAGAGCACATGCTTGGACATGCACTTTGTTGTGGAGCAAATTGTGCCACTTGGGGCAAAATAACCAGTGTCCACATCATTAATGAAGATGTTGAACAGTATGGGTCCAAGGACAGAGCCTTGGGGGACCCCACTGGTCACAGGACACCACGATGAGTGACTTCCATCGATTACTACCCTCTGGGTCCGACCCCGGAGCCAATTTTCCAGCCAGTGGATCGTGGAGGGCCCAAGGCGACAATTGGCCAGTTTCTCCAAGAGGCGATCATGGGACACCAGATCGAAGGCTTTTTTGAAGTCAAGATATATGACATCAATCTCTTCTCCCTTGTCCAGGTGATAGGTCACCTGGTCGTAGAAGGAAATGAGATTGGTCAAGCAAGACCTACCCGCAACAAACCCGTGCTGGCTATCCCTTAAGATGTTGACGTCGGCCAGTCCATTAAGGATGGCCTCTTTAATAAACTTTTCTAAGATCTTCCCCGGGATAGAAGTCAGGCTAATGGGCCTATAGTTAGCCGGATCCACTTTCCTCCCTTTCTTGAAGATAGGCACCACATTGGCCTTCTTCCAGTCTTCGGGCACTACACCAGAGCGCCAAGAGTTTTCAAAGATCCGTGCTAGAGGCTGGGCTATGATGCTCGCCAGCTCCTTGAGTACCCTGGGGTGAAGATTGTCAGGGCCGGCTGACTTGAAGGTATCCAGCTTCTCAAGATGTTCCTTCACAAAGTCAGCATTAATGGAGGGCAGGGGATCACCCTCACCCGGACTTCCCGGCCCTGTAGTGGGCATGGGCGTCCCATGGGGCTGATGAAAGACTGACGCAAAGTACCTATTTAATAGTTTGGCTTTTTCCTGGGCGTCAATTGTCAGTTGCCCCATCTGGGTCAGCAGGGGTCCAATGTTGCCCCTGCTTTTCCTCCGGCTCCCCACATATCTGAAAAAGGACTTTTTATTGTCCTTGATGCTCAAAGCTAGCTGGAGTTCAGTTGCAGCCTTGGCTTTCCTGGTCTGTTCCCTACAGGACCGGACCAGCGCAGAATAATCCTCCTTGGAGATGACTCCCATCCTCCATCCTTTGTAGGCCTTTCTTTTTAGCCTCAGGTAAGACATTGCAGCCAACCATTCAGTAGTATAACTGGTGGGGGTGAAGGGGAGAGATGGAGTTAACTGGGACACCAGCCCTGGGTGCCAATTTGGCAGGGAAGGAGAGAGAAAGAACAACCCCTCATACTGCTGGCCCAGCTACCATTGCCAGCAGCAACTGCTGCCCCAGCCTAATGCACCACTGCCCTGGGGATCACAGGACTTCCCAGCTTCATCTCTTCTACACCATTTTCTGGAACACTTTTAGCTTGCAACCCTTGAATTTCACAGTCCATGCATTTAAAAAAAAAGCCCTCTTCTGAGTGTTTCAGCATTGCAAGCAATGCTTCCAAAGACATCATGAACTCAAGTCCAAATTAAATTACAAGTTAACAGCCATTTCTCCCTAACAGGTTAAAAATCACAGGTATTGCATCTCTACCCATTCAGCCACTCCAAATTACATAAGGCATTGCTTTGCAGGATACACGTCAGGATCTTACTCCAGGATACTCTCGGAGTCCCAGAATACATCAGTTACAGGGCCTGAGGATCTATCAAGCCTCAACCCTTCAGTACCCACCACCCACATAACACACTGAGAGCCCTGTGAGACTGGTGCACATAAAACATTGCTTCCCCAACACACAACCATCCCTGCACTTGCCTCAGATGGCAGAAGAGAAACCACTTTGTTCCCAGAAGGATTTCTCCAATGACAGACACCAGGCTGCCAACTCCAAGTGTTAATCAAGAAGTGTTATGCCACTTGTTAGCACAACAACCTTGTGTGCATGCAACCATTAAACAAGATGCTTCCAAGTTGTGACCCATTGAAAAAAAAACACACCTAAAACATTAACTTAGAAAAAACATCTAGGATGCATGGTAAGGGCAGTCTTAGTGACAAAGTCCATTTTGGGGCTTTTTAAACAAAGTCATTTCCTTCCACTACTGAGGGTAGGAAAATTCTTGGGGGTTTTTATGGCTCAATGCAGAACACACTTTCAGGAACAAAGCTAGTTTTTGGTCACCCTCAGTGAAGTACCATACACAGGCATTTGTCCATCACTTCCCTACCGCACGGACATTATATTATATCATTTGAAGCTGGTGCTATATACTGGATCCCACATTATAATTCAGTCCTGGTTCTGTTCATATTTGCATGAAGCAGGAATAACTTCATTCATATCAGGAGTGACATCTGAAAACAGAATCATTCCCTTTATTAAATATTTATGTGGTGATCATGTCCTAAGACTCTAAATACTGAACAAACACCAATCAAGACACAGTCCCTTCCCTCAAGGGCTGACACATTCTTATGCTTCTTCAGAACAAAAGTTGATAAAATTGTACATAAGAGAAGTTTCTGTACCCTGGACTTGACTCCTCAAAAATCCCATGGGTCACATCCTACTACCCCTCTGCACTAGGCTTATGGAAGGACAGTGTTGGGCAGTTTAAGAGTAATGAGGTCACAGTATTTATATTTTAACTCATTATTCCATTCAACTCCTGACTTCTGTACAAGACTAAACATCCAATCACTCTTGCTCCCGATTCCTAGCCTGCCAGAGATTTGTCAGAGTGATCCCCAAAATGAACAACACACAAAGTTCACCCTGGTACTACTTCTATAGCATTATTTTGCACCTATCTTTCACTTCAGAGGTGAAAAAAAAAACCATGCCTCATGCCTAATAAAGCTAAAATAGCCTTTCCAAAAATCAAGTCATAGTGGATAATGTTGGTTTTGGCTCCTATTTTGCTTTGATTCTTTTGAGGAAGTACAGTTGTGCAACAAATGACTGACCACAGCAAAGAGCCATACCTTCTGCTTTCAATGTGGTTGTTATATCACACACACCGACATCCTTTTTCAAACAAACAATAAATACTCTTTAGTCAGTGCAGCAGGATGCTTATGGTACCACCACATTTTACCCTAAGCAATGCTGGGGAGGATGGTTATCAAAGCCAGGACTATCACATCAAGCTGGAGTTATATTCAGCATAAAAGCAGAAGGCTTTTGACCCTCTTCTGCAGAAAAAATTTGGCTAGGTCCTGGTCTAGATTAAGATCAGCACTGAAACTTCTCCTAAAGGGACCCAATCCCGTATTCCATGGATTTTCCAACTGCCACCTCCCAACATACTCCCTCAGCTTGCATTAGGAAAAGAGCCATTTATGCTGGCTTCACACAGGCTACAGATTCCCCATTTGCTGGAAACACAGGGCCGCTGGATGGCTCCTTTACACTGAAAGATGAGATCAGGGAGCACCAAAGAACCCAACTGAGTGTCATGGATCCCAGGCTTCATGAGAACCTCTGCTGCTCCCAGAAGCTTCCTCTCCTACTAGTTAGAGGAAAGACAGCCTTTGGAAATCCAGCCACTACCTCTACTTTGTTTAACATTCCTGTGCACAATCTGGAGTGAGTCCAGATATTTTGGAGCTTTTTAGCCAAACAGCTGCATTTTAGATCAGCTGTAGGGATGTATGCACGGCAGCTTCACGCCTACCTTCCGCCACAAGGCAGGCCAGGATTTCCTTCCACTGTGCTAGCCCTGTTGTTTTCAAACATTAAACATTGTCTAAGTTTTACCCTGGCTGAGAAAAACAAACTTTCCTCAGCCTATTTATGTTTATTTGTTGCCCCAGAAGGATATCCTCTCAGTGCCATTACACACTGGCCACCTGTTACTTTGATAGCGGGGCTTGAAAAATACAAAGATCATTCTTCACTGGACAGCTTCAGAGAGGAGCTTCTCCTTCTCTAAATGAAGTCTTAAATAGTTAATAGAGCAGACAGCTGCTCCACAGCTCTGCACAAAATGAGCTCCCATCCCCAACTCAAAATTAATGTTCTAGTAACACAAAGCAATATTTCAGCTGTTACAAAGCAGAAATTAAGCTCTAGCCATGTTCAAACACTAGTACATATGCTGTAGACAGCTCCCCGCCGCCACCATTTCAATCGGTAGTATAACAGCAAAAATCACACACAAGGTCACTACTGCAATGACATGTATGGAAGAAGGATCATATTTGTAACAGAGGCATTTTAAATCTGATCCTCATGTCAATGACTGACTATTTTTCCACACAATCAAGCAATGCATGATATCTGCCTGTTTCTAACACCAGGCAGATTTTTTTAAAACATGTATTTGGATTCAGTTTGATACTCTGAATCATTTTCCTACTTCATATGAAAAGATTTACTCCTCACATGCGTTCTATCTAAAATACAAACCTTTTTGTGAAACAAAGTAAAATGTGGTGCATATATGCACCTACTCCTGATAAAGAGATTGAGTAACACAATTAACTTTTAAATAATAGTATACTTGGGCAATTAGAGCTCTCTTCTACAATTTGAATTGGGAAAATGGAACAAGAAGTGAAAATATCCACTTTGTCTCTGTTCCAAGTTCACATAGGTCAGAAATTGCTTCCGTTACCCTTCCATTACACAGTGGCCCTTTGCACAATGGGACTGGTTTTATAGCTAGCGGCACAGGCCTAATTTCTGTAACAAGCAGAAAGGATGTTTTCACAGACATTCAAGATCACTTGCTAAGGGAATATTAGAGAAGTGTTGTCAAAGGAAAGAGGTTAAAAGTTGCTGAGCACTTTGACAGAATCACCTTGTTGTACAAACGGGTTGTGTGCGCGCCAATGGAACACCACACAACACGGGACCTTCAACACCAGAGCACAGACTTGTCCCGCTGCAACTGAAGAACCAAGTCGTTAGCCAACAGCAGTAATAGGGCAGCTGCTCTGGGAGCCAGCCAAAGCAGTGTGTGCATGCGGGCATACACATACACACACTTTGCAGATGTTTTATGTAACTGTCTTTCCACCTGATGTCAACGGACTTACAGCACTTCACATCTGCTGAGAACTCTGGCCCTTTAAGTAAAACCAGGTAAGTGACATGCTAAATTATTTTTGAGATGCTCACACAGCTCCTATAGTAGTTTCTTGAATTAAGCCCAAAGAGCTGATGGAGGAAAATACCATCCTTATAGTGGTCATCCAATTCACTCCAATTCACATGCATCTGTATTTAATTGACATTGGTCACAGGCACCAGAGAAGCGAAATTCCTTCAAGTGCAGATAGGAGCAGGAGATAGAAATACTTCTGACATGGAAGCCAAGTTTGTATTTCCCTACTAAACCAACAACTCCAGCAAAACAGCTGCCACTAACTTAGACACTCAGGCAGACAGGCCTAGCAGAAATAATTGAAGACCAGTAGTATCAGAGTTCTGATAAGCCGCCCAAAGTTTCCATTTCCTCAATGTGCAAAATGGCTCTCATCCTGTTGATGAACCACACATAGCATGTACAGTGTTTGAACAGTAGGCAGAGGCTTTTGTAATTGCCCTTACCGCTAGGGCAGGGATTCTCAACCACGCGGCGGAACCCTGGAGATCATGCATGGGTGGGCAAAATCCGGCCCGTGGGCTGGACCTGGCCAGCAGTGGACTCCAGTTCCCTGCAGCCCCTGCCTGCATGGCTGAGGCCAGTCTCCATGGAAACCCAGCCACAGCTGGCTGTGATAGTGCAAGGCTAGGGTTGCCATGGAGACCAGCCCCAGCCTGCTGGCAGGGCACACAGCAGGGCAAGGCAGGGGGTGCTCCAGAGCCGGTGGGATCTGGTGGTGGGGCAGAGCAGAACCGTGATCTGTAGCCTGCGCACTCCGGGCAGGGACACGCAAGTAGCAAATGGTAGCTTTACCCTGGCTCGGGACCATGCTGTCACTGCTGCAAGCAGCCAGGGCAGAGCTGCAATCTGCAGCCTGCACACTCCGGGCAGGGATGGCTGCAGATCACAGCTGTGCCCCTGCTCCAAACCAGGATGTCACTGCTACAAGGAGCCGAGGCAGAACTATGATCTGCCACCTGCAGGTCCCTGCCTAGACCATGCAGGCAGCAAATTATGGCTCTACCCTGGCCCCGACCAAGCTGCCCCCACTGCAAGATCCCAGCAGCTCTGGAGCAGCCCCCTGCCCCTGCCAGCAGGCTGGAGCTGGTCTCCATGGCAACCCCAGCCTCACTATCACAGCACATCTGTGCCTAGGGTCTCCATGGAGATCAGCCCCAGCCATGGAGGCAGGGGCTGCTGGGAAATGAAGTCTGGCTGCTGGCTGGATCTGCCATTTTGCCCACCCCTGCTTTAGATCCTTTCAAGTGCTCTGTGGGGTGCCACGCAATGTTAATAGTTAGATGGGCAAGTATTATTTGCAAGATAACCCCAGAGATTTCAAACCTATCGGACTTTTCTACGTTTCAAGTACTGTAGCTGTCATGACTTGTCTTTAGAGGGCCAAAAAAGTGCATGCATTGCCATCTATAAACTGCATTTATACTTTGTATTTTAGTAATAGGTCTCAGCTGACCATCTCCATATTTATTTCTCAGATTTCATTAACATATTTAATTTCTCTAATATTCCCTTAGCAAGTGATCTTGCTGCTGGGCTCTGGAATGGGCTCCCAAGTGAGGTAGTACTCTCTCCTACCTTGGGGATCTTCAAGAGGAGGCTGGACAGATATTTGGCTGGGTGATATGACCTTGGTACCTGTTCCTGCCCAGGGCAGGGGGGGTCACACCTGATGATCTGTTTAGGTCCCTGCTGACCCTTAGCACTATGATACTATGAACAATTCCAAAATAATTTGAAGGCCAAAATTCAACTTCAAGATAACAAAAGCTCATCATCTTGTTTAAGATTTAGTAATTCTGGTTTTGGGGTGAGAAGGAAGAACTACCTTGACAATAAAGACCATTATAGAAAATGAAAGTCCTGTTCCTGGCCTCAGCTGGCTTCACCCACAGCTGGCCTTGCCCCCATCACCACCTGCAGGGAGCAGGGCAGGGGGAGCGAGGCCTTTTGTCTCTTGTGTGCCTGCCATCATGGTGGTGCTCCGCCGTGCCACTGCCTCCTGTCCAAACACTTATTCGCACTCTGATCGGCTGTTTCAGTCAGCCAATCAGAGCGCGAATAAAGCATTATGGACAGACAGACAGAATAAGGCTTTTATAATATTAGAATAGGCTGCCACCAAGTCACCCCTGAGCTTTCGCTTCTCCAGGCTGAAGTCCCATGCCTCTCAGTCTCTCCTCATAAGGTCTGCTCTCTTGACCTCTTATGTGCATGGCTCTCCTCTGGACTCTCTCAAGCTTCTCCACATCCTTTCTAAAGTGTAGAGTCAGAACTGGATGCAATACTCCAGCTGCAGCCTCACCAAGGCTGAGTAAAGCAGGAAGATGACTTCTTGAGTCTTGCTTGAGATGCATCAGTAGATGGCAAGCCGGAGTTTTATTCACTTTGCCGACTGTGGCATCACATTTGTGGCTCATGTTCATCTTGTGGTCAATCATGACCCCCAAGGGTCTTTTGACCATAGTGCTAGTAAGTGTAAAACTAAGTGTAGATCTAATCCCATCTGAATATACTGATGTGCCTATACTAACATGATTCATGTGATATCAACAGCAAAGCTTCCTTAAAGTCTCCAATTTAACAAAGCACTTAAACTATGAGCATATGAGTAATCACATCCCTGTGATCATATACTTTTCTGAACCACTGGCTGAAATTACGTTTGGAGCTGCAATTCACTGGATTTCATGCTCAGACATTAGGTCTGTCCCGTCTTAATTAAAAAATGAAAGAGAAAGCAAAGCTCAAAACACTAAACTGGTAAATTTACACTCTTTTGTCCTAAACTACATAGTCCTCAAATGGAAGTAGCAAATACCTCAGGAGATCAAACAACAGCCCTTTCATCATTTTAGATTAAGCAAAAAAAAAAGAAAAAAAAAAAGGGGGGGGGGGGGGGGGGGGGGCTGGAGGAGTCAATAAATGCTTAATTTCAACCTGCAGTGAGCTTCTCCTGCTGGTTAATCCATGCTGTAAATATCTGGGGGGAAAAAATTGATAATCCAAGTGCCCTGCCTTGAAAATTTTTCTTATGGAAATGAAAACTGTGCTGCTACTGTTCTGCCCCCTGGCGATGCAGTGATGAACTGCAGTCTTACCACATCTAGTTGAAAATGGACTGCACCACAGAACAGGATGATGATAGCTGCTTTTAATTGAAGGCAGATGTTATTATCCCATGGAAATGCACAAACTGCTCGTGTCATTACACAAAAGTCCTCAAGATAATGACATAAGCATTCACACTACGCAGCCACTACTCATCCACACATCATAGGTATGACAGAGAGATGCATTTCTTTTTACTTTTTAAATAGATGACACCTTGACAGCTTATATATTACACATCATTCCCAAAAAGGCTTATTTGGATGAAAATTCAACTAAGAGAGGCTTTTTAATTTAAACTAAACATGCTGAATGCTACACGTAGCTCCCTTATTCAGCATGACTTGAAAGCACCAAGGTCTTCAACAAGTTCACTATCTCAGCAAGTCAAGCCTCCAGTTTCTACCTATTTAGGATCCATATGAATTCTTGAATTATTTTCCAAGGAGCCCAAATTTAGGTCATCTCCTTGTAAGGTCCATGTGGTTATGTACACACATGTACGTGCACAATACCAGTCACCAAACAACTAAGCAGCAAAGTATGGTGTCTTATTTAAAAACCAGATGAGAGAGCCAGCCAGTAAAATAGCAATGTTCAACATCAACACAAATACTATAGCCAGTAACTGGCAACAGGATAGGAGGCAGCCTGCCATTGCCTACCGGGCCAACTGGATACAAGAAGTCAGATAAAGGCAGCAACTCACATTTTCAAAAAAACTCATTAATGGATTTGGATGCCAAATTTAAATTAGTCAATTTTTCTGATAGCTATATTACAGTACTTTTTGAACAGCCAAGTTCCTCTAGAAAGGCAAAAAAAGCATCTGGGGAAAAAGCAAATGAAAAACCCACGCATGCACACACAACAACACTTTTGAAAATCATGATGCACAACACCCTACTCCATTTCAGAGCTATGTTATTTTGCTATACTCCTCAGCTTTTATAATCCCAGCGCTCTTCTCCGATATCTATGTATCTAGATCTAGCACTTGCAGAGCCTACACTTTCACATCAGGATACTCCGATGCATGGCAGCATCTTGTGGATTTTTTTTCTTGTTTTGTATTGATTATTTAATAAGAATTAGTAGGAGTTACATGTATGATCCATTCACATTCCTTCTTTCCTCAACCACACAGTGCACTTCAGGCTGCTTTAACTTGCTCTCAGCAATGATTCAAGGGACCATTCACCAATTTTTCCTCATACGTGAACTCCAAGGACAATTTTCAGCATTCGTTTTTTTCCCCCTAAACCAACAACAGAATCCTTTTCTGGAAGGCAACACATTTTACCAACATACAGCTAAGCCTCATAGTATTCCTGTGACGCAGGTATTCTGCAGATAAGACAAAGGCAGAGAGATTAAGCAATTTGCACAAGGTCATCCAGGGCACCTGTGGTAGAGATCGAGACAGGCACACGATTCTAGTCTCCCAGTTCCTAGCACATGCTTCAACTTCAAGGGTATCTTACAACCCAGCGCACACTGAACTCTGCTCTAACAGTCATACTGAGCCCAGGTTCCAGCTTTTCATTGTGAAGACCAGGCTACATCTAGTAATAAAAAAAGAACTGGAGGGGGGGAACAGGAGGGTCTCCCCCATTAAAAATGTGCAGCATTTAAGCTTACTAAAATAAAAGTCGGTGAAACGATAATCTTCTACATAAGGAGCTTGGACTGAAAGCCGCTTTCTGAGCCTGCAAAAAGCCAGCGTTGGTGCCTCTGCTGCTGCTCCCCTACACTGCACAGCCAAGTGAAACCGAGGCAACGATCAGCCGCTTAGGCACCAAGAAAACCGAGATGGATCACTTCAAATTTCCCTCTGCGATGCCCTGGCAGACTGAGCAGAAGGAGATCAGGGGAAACGCATGGTAGGGGAAAAGGCTACCCGTCCCGGAGCATGTAAAAAGCTACCGTGAAACAAAAAGCAACAATAGGAATGGGGAGGTTTCCGATCCAGCAGACAGCTCGGACCCAGGTGGCGGGCGGATCGGCGGGACCGGGACCGGACCCCGCTCCGGGAAGTTCCGGGCACAGAGCAGTCCGGGCCAGGGAGCCTCTCG